>NC_044925.1:22263981-22399014 GCF_003576645.1 Ipomoea triloba | reverse complement strand
AAAAAAAAAAAAAAAAAAAAAAGAAAAAGAAAAAAAAGTCATATATTTACTAGCTAGGTAACCTTAAATGAATTGAACCAAATGTTAAAAAAAAAAAAAGAAAAAAAAAAGGTCATATACCTTAACCAAATGTCTTTTACAGATTAGATGTCAACAGTTGACTCCACTTAGGCTAGAACTCACTCCCATTATCCATGTGGGAGTGTTAACCAGGACACCAGGTGCTACTAAACCACAAGATCTTTGGCAATAATTGACTTTTAGTCTTCTTTATATTAGAACATTCTCATTTGGTTTTAGTTTTACTGCGGTAGGATCATTTTTTGTCCTTCGTCAACAAAATCGTTGAAATGGCATTAAATACAAGAACATTTATAATATATCATTTTTTTATAGACCATGTATAATTTCATAGATTCTTTCTACATTTGTATAGATGTGGTAAGGATCTATAATTAAAAAAATCTCATATCACAAATATATATTTATAAAATTTTATTCACTTTTAAAAACACTTTTATTCTAAAAAATTTATAAAAGTCATTAAAATTCTTAATAACTCTTACAAAATTTCACTAACTTATATTAATGCTTATTGCTTTTAATTTTCTTACAGGAACATTTATAATATATCATATATTTTTTATAGATCATAAATTTATGTGACAAATTGGTTACAGATCGAATGACGGATTTTAATTTTTAAAAATAAAATAATTTATAATACAATGTTTCAAGTATCAAAAATCAAAATCACAAATTTTCAAGCATCTAATTTTTATTTTTTCTTAATGTTCTAATTGCACATATTTTACTTGTTTGATAGTTGGATTGCATATTTTTAAGTTCAATGACTTAATTACACAAAAGCGATAAGTTCAGTGACATATTTGACACTTTTTCCTATAGATTATTATTTTATTAATCACAAGATCGATGGTTCTATTCATTTTAAGCATACTTGTTATTGTTATATTTTTGAATTTATCTAAGATATTAGAATCCATAAAAAACAGCATTTTCAAAAAATTAAAACTACCTGGACAATATATGGACGAAAAAATGAACCAGAATCTATGCTAGCAAGTACGAAATTGCAACCCTCCAAGCATCAAAATATTGGGGGCAAAAAGTCTTTTATTTTCCACATTGTACCCCGGGCAGGGCGGATGAAAGAAAGTTTATCACAAAATTAAAACACAATTTAACATGAAGATCGTGCAATGGAGGTGCAACATATGCACAGCCTGCATCTTTGGAAGCTAAACTTATAGATTCTTCATCATCAACTTTAGATATTTCTGACATAGCCCTATTGGTATCGCCAAGCAACACGTGAAATAGTGACATTGAGCGGTCTCAGAATCACCCAAACAAAATATTATGATGGATTTGATGAGCGATTAGTTCATAAAACGTCAGACTTCGTAATTCGTATGATTATGCTAACATGATCATCTATTTAAAACACTGTTAGATTTTAATAAAATATTATCTTTTAAAAGATAATATAGAATTTTAAGATTTTAAAAATATCTTATGTTTGATTTGGTGGGTAGAATATAATAATAACTTGTTTGGTTAAATGTTAAAAGTAAAAGTGAGGGATAATCTAATTCATCCATTTAAGAAAAATGTGACAACTATTGAGGATTAGTAAACACTAATGAAAAAAAGAAGAAGGGGGAATTACTATTGTGTATTAAAAAAAAAAGTGTATTCAATCACGACTTATAAAATGATTCATTTTAAGGCCGGCAGTTGGTTTACAAGATATGAAATTATATATTTCATTATGATTATTTTAATACTATCTTTTGAAAGATAATGTCGAATTTTAATATTTTAAAATTATCTTATGTGTGTTTATTTTGGAGGGTAGAATATAATATTAGCTTGTTCGTTAAATCAATTCCATCATGGTTTACATTTATAATGATGGATTTGATGGGTAATTGGTTCATTAAACGTCAAGATAATCTTATTAGGATTATTTTAATATAATTTTAATATAATTATATATTTAAAGGTTATCTTTTCAAAGATAACATCGAATTGTAAGATTTTAAAATTATATATCTTATGTATTTAGTTTGGTGGGTAGAATATAATAATTTGTTTGGCTAAATGTTATAAGTAGACTAATTCATCTATTTGCGAAGATCAACGATTGAGGACACGTAAACACTAATGAATAAAAAAAAGGTTATTACTTTAGTGAGTGTATTCAATTGTGACTTACTTTTAAAATGGTTAATTTTAAGGGCGATAGGTTCCTAAAACATGAGATTATCTTATTATGATTGTTCTAATATGATAATCTTTTTAAAGGTAACGACAGGTTTTATTTTTTTTTATTTTTTTTTGAGGAGTAACGACAGGTTTTTAAAAAATATTATCTTTTGAAAGATAACGTCAAATTTTAAGTTTTGAAATTATTTTATGTGTTTAGTTTGTAGGGTAACATAATATTAACTTGTTTGGTTAAATGTTATAATAAAAGTGATGATTAATCTAACTCATCCATTTCAGAAGATAAACTACAGTTGACGATTGTTAAAAAATAATGAAAGGTAAAGGCGGTGTTAACTTAGTGAGTGCATGTATTCAATCATGACTTAAAATGATGAATTTTAAAGGCTGTTGGTTTACAAAACTTGATATTGGTATCTTATTATGGTTATCTTTTTAAAGGTTACGTGAGCTTTTAATAAGTTTGGAGGATAGAAAATTAAGCAGATTAGAAGTGCCAAAGCTTTTGATATTGGCACTATCGTTCCTTGAAAACTGGAGGGTGGCGTGCGATTCAGAGAGAATAAATCATGCTGGTCGTGGTATTGAACAGAGATGGAAGAGGCCACAAGTTGGTAGGATTAAATTAAATACAGATATTACTATTGACGAAGCGAACAATATGTTGGGGCTAGGATGGGTCCTCCGTGATGATGAAGGCCGGTTCTTAGCCTGCAAAGGGGAGCGACGTCTGGGGAATTATGATGTAAAGGTGGCGGAAGCAATCTGTATTCGGGAGGCACTCAGCTGGTTAATTGGAACAGGTATGGGGGATGTTGATGTCGAAACTGATTCACAACTAGTTTATTTTGCTTTACGCTAGACTCTTTTATTTCTAGTTTTGGATTTATTATTGATGATATTAAAGAGGTAGCATTCATGATTAGTGATGTTGACTTCTATTTTGCTAAGCGATCTGCGAATCGGGCTGCCCATGTTGTTGCTAGGGAGGCCGTTTCTGAGTCAGGTTGCGGGGAATGGCTTGATTGTCCACCCCCTTTTCTTGTCGATTCTCTTCTCTGCTGATTTAATGAATTAATTTGTTCCCTTAAAAAAAAAAAAGTGCCAAAGCTTTTTGTTTACCCGTAGAAGATGATACCAAAATTGCAACCAGGGGCTGGACACAATCAGCTAAAACTCTACCTTTCTTGAGGATTACCATGGAGACTTAGCCATTTGTTCAAAAGTTGAGCTGCAGTTTTGAAGATGAGCCTCGAGATGTTCTTTCTCAAATTGGAGTGAGTTTACTTTTCTTCAGTTCTACAAGTCTAGTTTAAAGAGATGTTATTTCTTTATTCAGGCGTTTTCTTTTTTCATAATTTCATAATGTCGTTGCTATGTTGTACTCCTGAAATTGATTTGAAAACTTTTAAAGCTAATTAATTTATTCGCTCTTCAAGAAAACGAACCTCCATACTCAAGTACTTAAACCTTTTAATCTTTTATCTCATAGTTTAAGTTTAGTCTAAAAGGTGAAAAGATTGCAAGCTTGGATTTCATCAGCAATGCTAATTGTTCCTAAAATGATCCCAGCAGCCAGCTCATAGTTAATGGTCCCAAGAAGTCCATTATGTAGACATGATTTCTGTACACAACACAACTTGTAGTATTTGACACATTTCAAGTAGATTTCTAGATTTAAAAGACACCCATTTATTTTAATAGTAAAATTCTTCAAGTCAAATGTAAAAACTGCAATTTTCACCATATAATACATAATCTATTGAAAGACATTGCAGTAGAAATAAATATTTGAGATTGAATTAAAAAAACTATTGCACAATTGTTGCACATTTATTGCACGTATAAAGCACGATAGTCACTTATCTGAAATACACAATTAAAAACAAATTGGGCATATATACATAGGCCAAAAGCAAACCCACCATTCTTAGCTGCAAGTCTTGCAGCAGCATAAGAACCATTCTCTTCCATGCGAGCCACCCTCTTGTCCAACTCCATTTTCCAATTTTCAAATTCTCATTTTCTCGGTCCGTCAATATTTTCTGGTCCACGTTTAAGTCCATTAGTCAAGAAGACATCCTTAAAAACTCAACCACCTCTGAAGCCGACGAGCTTGCAGTGATACAACTCGAAAGCAAACGTCCCTGCTCCGCCATCCCTTTACTCGGTATCGACTTGGAACTCATCGGAACGTTCAAACGGAAACCTTACTAGGAAAAGGATCAAAAAAGGATGAGGGCCAAGTGAAAATTTTGAGGAAGAGGACATGAGGTAATCACATTATCTTTCACATCATTTTTTAGATAATATATATGAAATTACTAAGACAATTTTATAACTTGTTAAGGTAATTTTATAACTTGAAATTGAGCAAGCTAAGGTGATATAATATATTAGATTATTAGGGTTAATGACAAAAATATGACTCTTTTTCCAATGATAGACAAAAATAGAAACGTTTTAAAATTGTGGCAAAAATAAGAAAAGAGCATTTGGGACTTGCGTTTGAGGTCAGTTTCGCATGTCCTAGAAATGGTCGCCCTCGCCGGGAAGGCAACTAGAAACAACTGGTCGCCCTCGCCGGAAATGGCGACCGGCGACGACTCCTCGATTGCCGGAAATGGTCGCCTGTGCCGGAAATTGTTACCGAAAATCTTAAAAATGAGTTAATTGTTCTTTTTTTTTTTTTCCGATTTTAATGGCTTAATTGCTTTGTTTTTTCGAGTTCAATTATTTAAAGGTTATTTGAGTTCGATGACCTAATTACTTGTTCCCAAATAGTACGGTGACTTATTTGTAATTTATCTTGTTCCGAAATAGTACGGTGACTTATTTGTAGTTTATCCCTATAATATTTCGTCACTGTCATTTGTAGTTTATCCCTATAATATTTTATGTTTTCGTCACTGTCGCGGCGGTCGACCTGCCACTGCTTCATTTGCATGTCGTCGTCATTGCCTCTTTTTTTTTTGGTCTCTGAAACCTTTCTATACAACCACATAGACATATAACATACTGAAGGCATATATTTGTTGAAGTAAACTTTTGAATCAAACTTTACATTTTGATCTTGTTGACTTTTGGATAGTCAACGACTAACAAACACAACCTTAAAATAATACGTATATAGAAAAAATATTGAAAAACATATCTAAAAACATAATAAGTCTCAATCAGGGTTATATCCTTGATTTATGTCCCTCTTTTTGGATACTAATAAATGTGTACATTTTACTTTAAATGTTGTACACTTCAATGTTATTAGACAAAATTGTCCTTACTACATTCTTGTTATACAAAACTACCCTTACACCGTTATAACACCGTTACTTTTAACTCCATCATTATTACCATACACCTATATCTATCATATCTTTTTCCTATTCTTTAATTGTCATTTTATTAAAATTATTATATAATTAATTTAATGGTTGATTATATTTTAATTAAATTTCTATTAATGGTAAATCATATATGTGTGTATAAAATACATATATTATTTGTGTATATATAATTTGAATTATACATTGTAATTATTTGTATTTATTAATATTTTAATATTGGGCATAAGTTTTCGCGCGTATAAAATACTAGTAGAGTTAATAAATATGTTGTATTGTCCCATATTTTGGACTAGAAGCCTATAAGGTCCTAAAAGAATTTGGAAAAAAAAAAAAAAAAAACCCTTTCACCACTAAAGGTGCTCTTAATGGTCAGTGGCTACCAAACGACCTTTTAGTAAATTTCATAAATCGAGTAGTTTTAATTGGTCACACAAGTCTCAAGTCATTTACCCTTTAAAATAATATTTCCACAAAATAAGAATATTGTATAAAACACTTTGGTATTCAATATCTAAAGTGGTTCCTGGGGCTTAAAATTTATCTTACTTAAAGCTCGGAAACCTAATGTATAAAAAACAAAAACAAAATTTTTTTAAAAAAAAAAAAACAAAACAAAACAAAAGTAAAACCATGCAGTATTGCAGCAGTTACTCCGTACAATTTGTAAAGCTTGTTTGTGAAAAAGGCAACAATTTTGATTTGGAAACCGAAAATACCCAAACTGGTAACATGGGTAAAATAGTGTACCTATTCAACCCCAGACCCTAGCAAAAAGTAGACTAGCTTGTACTAAGACCTATTCCAAAGTAGCACAGCACAGCACAGGATATGAACATATCATCTCTGAGATGGCAGCCAGAGTATCTATGTACCTCAGGCAATGTGCTCTGCGAGGCTGAGAATCTTGATGTGCTTCTTTTTCCTAAGCTCGTGGGGAACGGGACCGAAAACTCTGGTACCGATTGGCTCTCCGTGCTTGTTGATAAGCACCACAGCGTTGTCGTCAAACTTCACTTCGCTCCCATCACAGCGGCCCCTTGGCATTGCAGCACGAACAACTACGCCGTAGTGAACCTCTCCTTTCTTCACTTTCCCACCTGGCTGCGCTTCCTTTACTGAGCAAACTATTGTATCCCCCAGCCTTGCTCCTTTCTTGCCCTTCAATGCTTGTATGCACATAACTCTTTTCGCACCCGAATTGTCTACCACTTTGAGGTTGGTCCTCATTTGTATAAAAGTTCTTAGTTGCTGAAAGGGGAAAAAGAATCATATAGCTTTACTCACAGCTTAAATAAAGGTGTGTAGTTGCCTTTTCTTGATGAAAAATAGGCAATCAAATTAATTTAACTATCTAATTTTAAACACTCGTCATTACATCCGTTAATAACAAACACTACAATGGTAATGCAGCTTCAAGTAAGCAAAAAATTCTTGATTAAAGAAAGTGAAGCAATAAGAACTCACTACTATCAGCAAGATGCATGAAACAAGTGTCATGATATGAAGACTCACTGTTATTAGTCTGATGGAAGTATGGAACAAATGATGTTCTAACTATTGACACATTTGCTTTTCAGAAGTTTGAAATTCTTATTAATATCATTAAAATGAAGATATATATAGGCATACAATTTATTATTGACTGATTTACTGTTATTTTGTGAGGTTGGTTGAGTAATTGTAACAGCTCAGTCCAGAGAGTCCATCTTGCAGTATCAGGGCAAACTATAAACTATTAAGGCAGCCGAGCATGTATCCTTTTTTTTTTCTTAATAATCTTTTTTGTTTCAGACATGAGATTCTTAAAGTATGTATTACTATGTAGTTCTAAATTTCTAACAATCATCCATTAAAAGATCAAATGCTTTAGCCTTTGGGATAGTGTATCATACTGACATTTGTAATAAATACATATACTAACAATGACTATTCAGAACCCAACAATCATGATATATCACAGATAAAGTTGGAAAAGATAAAAAGGACAATAGAGCAGAGGAACCTGTGTGAATAAATCATTGGATATAATCTTAGGTGATGCTCTCGTGAACAAGGCAGAGTTGTTACAAAGGCCACCCAATAAAGAACAACCTGCTAAGAAACCATAAGTAGTGCACATGCACAGTCAGCACAGAATTAGCAGGAAGTAAATAAAGCAGAAAAAGAGGTTATGTCTTGAAGGCCGTCAGTTTAGTTGGTAGAATCTACTTTAGATGAAAATATTATGAATCATACAGATCAACTTAAACAAGTTCTAAAGTTTTGTAACTAATTGCAAGCACACGGACTGGGGAACTGGTAGTCAAAAGCAGCAAGCTCTCTTACCACGGCGCAACCGAGAAGAAGATGCAGCCATCACTAGTTACAGATTCACACAACAAATTTATGAAGTCCTTATCTTTCCTGTCAACATAGATTCATTGATAATAACATCAGTCCACTAATACCAAATAAACACAGCAGAGCAGAAAAAGCAACTCTTCAAATGCAAAAGATTATTAATTCATGTCTATATATAACAAGTCCATCCTTCTATTAGCCCACCAAGATTTTAACTACTTGAACCAAGGAAATTTTGCACAGACCAACCCTCAGTTGATAGGAAACATTTTTGTTTTCACCCTCTCATTTCATCCCATTCAACACCAGATTTCTCCATGAATAAAGACAGCTAGGGAACATTATAAAATGAAACAAACCAAATGTTGCAAAGATTTGAGTCATGTTATGAGTCTCTGTCTTAGTATGCCTGTGACTCTCTTCCTATATATACATCTGTAACCTGCACAATTTTATATTAGGCACATTGTGTTTAAGGTTCAAAGGAATCATTGATAGGTTTGTAAAACTATGAACTACAAAGGTGAGTCCAAGTCAGAGAAGTGTTAATTATAAACTAGTTCGTGGAAGTCTACATTTTAGGAAAGTTTTGTTCTAGTGAGATGCTTTCAAAATAAAATTGACAAGTTTAGTGGGATGAGTGGGAATGTTAAGAGAAAATATCTATTCTCTGTACAAGTTGGAAACAGCAGAGCACCACAAGATCTTATAAGGTTTTAACCCTCCTAATTGTATTTTAATGCTTATAATTTCTTTTACTTTTAATAGTATTTAACTAGTGAGATGAGTGTACTCCCTTGCTTTACTCTTTTTTCAGTTTTCTAAGTAGAGAGTATTCAATTCAACAGATAAAAGTTTCAAACTCTGCTCTTATCAGTGCCTTTATGACTGAATTGGAGCCAGATACACCCGTAACCCAGGTAAATCAAATTTATATCACATTTAAGTCTCTTTGACTTGATATCTATCTTAACAAATGGTCACTTGAAACTTAATTACTTTGTTGTAGTGTGATTTTGATCGGCTACAATTATCAACTAATCCATATTTGGGGAGAAATGTGGAATTTTTGATTGAATGTGTGGATGACTTGTCAATGGAGTAACAGAAGGTTAGCCATTCCCATTCTTTCTTGGATCTATATTACACTTCAGTTTGAGACTACTATCTAGCTCAACAATCACTTAACAAGATAATGTGAATACAGCAATAATGACACCAAATTTCAGAATGGCAGAATGAATACGGTAACAACAACAGAGTTTCTCATAATTTCAGAATGGGAATACGACAACAACAATGGCAGAATGAATCCCCAAATTAGAGAGAAGAGAACCGTAGCAATCCATATTTTTTTGAGAAATCACCAGAAGCTGAAGCAATCCTAATTTTGACAAACAATATTTGATTTCAAGCTGAAGCAATCCTAATTTTGACAAACAATATTTGATTTCAAGCTGTAGCAATAAACAAACAATAGCCGGCGTACCTTTTAGCGAAGCAGTCGGCGGGCAGCGAGGAGGCAGCGACAAGCGGGCAGCGAAGCAGTCAGCGACGGCCGGCGAAGCTGGCAGCGGCGGTCGGCGGTCGGCGTCGGGGGCAGCGTAACGGGAGAGAACCGTAGATGGCAGTCAGCGTAATCGGCAGTCTGTCGGCTTAGGGTTAGGGTTATGAGTAATGATTTTTTTTTTCCAGCGAGGGATCAAAATCCGTCGCAAAGTTTTTTGAAAAAAATTACCGATCCCGTATTAAAAATAATAAAATATAAACGAGAGTTAGAAACCTAGCTACGGATAGGAGAATCCGTCGCTCCACGGATTCTACAATCTGTCGCTAGGTTATGTACTCAAAACATTTTGTGTATTCAACCTAGCGATTCTAAAATTTGTCACTAGGTTATGTACTCAAAACATTTCGTGTATTCATCATAGCGACGGATAGGAGAATCTGTCGCTAGATTATGTACTCAAAACATTTCGTGTTTTCATCCTAGCGACGGACAATATTATCCGTCGCTATCTAGCAACGGACAATAATGACCGTTGCTATAGTGTAAAAACAATTAGCTCACATACAAGACATAGCGACGGATTTGGTGATCCCTCGCTAGGCGACGGACAACCAAATCCGTCGTTATGATGTACATAAAAATAAATACGCATGAAAATCTAGCGACGGATGTTGATTTCCGTCGCTAATCTGTAGCAATTTAAAATAATGGAATCCGCCCGCAAAAATTCCGTCGCAAACTTGTCTCAAATTTTTGCGCGGAAGTTTACCGCTAATATTAGCCACGTATTTAACGACAAAACTTATCTCTCGCAAATTTTGTCGCTAATTTTCAATCAAACACCAAAAAATTAAATATATCGTTAATTAACAAGAGATCCATGGTGATAGAAGAATCCACCATGTAGTGTTTGCTGCAGTCGTTCGATTGAGCACTCTGTCCATTCAGAATGCGCTAGACCAGCATGGTTAGTTCACTCGCAGTTAGGACCTGGAGCTCCCGCCCGGTCGGTGTTGGATCGGTTGGGCAGTTGAGCCGATCGTTGCTCACCTAATTGACTAGGAGGGGAGCTGGGGAATGTACGAAGGCACGAAGCCTACAGGCGCAAACAAGAGGTTGTTGCAATCAACTTAGAGAGTAGCTGGGAATCACTAGCCAAACGGGCGCGATACTGCCTAGCATGGCTGACTTGGTAGAGGAAATCAAAGACCTGCGATAGAAACTAGAAGGAAGGGAAAAAATGATTGCTGACTACTAAGAATGCTAACTTGCTTGCCTTTCTCGTCTGAGATCTTAGACTTGCGATAGAAACTAGAAGGAAGGGAAGGGAAAAAATGACTGCTAAGAATGTTGACTTCCTCGCATTTCTCGTATGAGATCTTAGACTATAAGGCCCTATCGGATTTTAAACTGCCTGAGTACCCTATGTTTCAAAGCAAAGATGCAGGTGGTTGGGGTTGAATGCCCTATGTTTTATCGAGCTTTTTTCCCTACGTTTTCCGACTCTGCACAATGACAATTCTTATCCATGCTTTTGAAGTCAGTCACGAGTTTCGAAGCCTTGGCTGACCGCGTTTTGACGCACTTTGCTGGGAGTAGAGAGAGCATGTGCTCAGATTTGGCCTGGGTATGACAGAAGGAAGGAGAGTGTCTGTGCAACTACATCGTGCATTGGCAAAAAGACGAGTAGGCAATCGAGGGGTTGGACGACAAGATGGCCTTAACCTTATTTAAAGAATCCTTGCGTGTAGACAAGCAATATAGCAAGCTGCGAGAGAAAAACCCCAAGACTACTCAAGCTATCCAGTGGGCTAATCAGCTCGTCGACATTGAGGAGGTAGTCAAGCAAAAAAAAGGCAGCAGGAAGGGTCGTCGATTAGGAGATTCCGGCCAAACGATTCTTGCAGTAACTAGTTGGAGGCAATCGTCGCTACCTGGACATATATGATTGACTATAGGATCGACTAGGTGCGCCTGTGTACAAGTCAACCATGCAGCCTGTACACGAAATTCACGACTTGTTTCCTTTGCCATTACTGGTTAGACTAGGGGATAACTTGCAAGTTATATATCCAAACGCGCTACTGTCGGTATCACTACACGAGCACACACATAACAGAGGAGTGCGTTGCCATGAAGACTAAAATTGAGAATGCCTATCCAACATGGTCGGCCAATTCCCCCCAATCAATGGCGCCAACCAGGGTTGCTCTAGCACTCTGCTTACGACACCACGATTGGCTGGCAAGCCAATAAATAAGATGATCAAAACCGGAAGCATAAGCCGGTCATTAATATGATTCTGGGTGATCCGGAAGGTGGTTGCCCTTAATCTTGACCGCCTCAAGAGACGAGTGAGAATTGGGGTCGAGTTGACAAACGCAGTTAAGCAGTCGGTTATCCAAGTACTAAGGGAGTATAAGGAAGTCTTCACGTGGGGACGCGAAGATATGCCTGGGTAGATCATTACTCATCATTGGTTGCTCATGAAATGCGCTACTTGTTAAATGATCAGAGAATCTTTATTAAGAAGGAGGTGTTGACATTATTGGCAACTGGTCATATCCGCGAAATAAAATACCCCGGTTGGCTGGCCAACATGGTGTTGGTGGTCACCGGCTTGGCGAATGTGTGTGGACTACATCGACTTGAATAAAGCTTTCTCGAAAGACATGTTCCCACTGCCCGCCCTTATTGTAGCATAATTTGACAAACAAATACTCGGAGTATTCGTGGTTATCGATCCACAAGGAAGCAGGGTGTATCAAGCACTAATTACTAATCTATTCATGAGAAGCTAATCCTAGAGAAAATGATGGATAATTGATTTCGAAAGCATAACTAATTAAAAAGAACCTAATGCCAACCTAAAGTGAAATGCTTAATTTGAGTCAAACAAGTGTGTAAAATGCATACAAGATGGAATTATTCCATAACTCCAACAATACAAGAACAAGAACAAGCATCTTAAAATCTCTTAACCAAATGTTTTAGTCAAGTGTAATAGTTTCATATTAGAACCATTATCATAACTTTATCCCTCACATTTTTAGAACCATTATTCTAAAAGGTACTCCTTTATTTTTATATTATTATTAGACATATTAGCACACTATACTACTAAACTCATTTGTTCTTGATGACTCACATATCATTATTCTGAAAGGTACTCCTTTATTTTTATATTATTATTATACATATTAACCCATATATTACTAATCTCATTTGTTCTTGATGACTCACATTTGACAGTAGATCAGAGTATATATCAGAACAGTTAGTTGTGATTCTATTAACTGTTCAACTTGTTTTTTTGGGAGTAGTATTCCCAGTTAAGAGCATGTCCCAGCACTTAGATTTGCAGCTTGACCACTTGATCCAAAAGACTGGTGGGACTTAGGGCCCATTTGGTTCGCGGAAAATATTTGAAGGGAAGTGGAAGTGGAAGTGAAATTCCATGGAAAAGTAATTACCATGAAGATAAATTCTATTGTTTGGTTGGTGGAAAAGAAGTTACTGGAATATTGATTCCACTGTTTGATTGGATTTAGAATGGTAAGGAATAATATGCAAAAAGACCTATATGCCCTTATTATTATTTATATGTATGTATTAAGAGAGAAGTACAGGGTAAGTTTGTTTTACCATTTGGTTTTTTCTTCCCAACTGCAATGGAAAAAGAAATCCCACCCCTCACCTAAGATTTTGTTTTCCATGAAAATGAGGAATTACACTTCCTTTGGAAAATAACTTCCAAATTTCCAATAAACCAAACCCAAGAAAACTCCACTTCCCATGGTTTCTAGGAAAATGCTTTCCATTGAAAAAAAGTTCCAGCCAACCAAACATGCCCTTAGACTCAAGCATGTGTATAAGCATAGGTAGCCATCGGCCATGCATGGCCAACCGACATAGGGAGTAGAAGGGTAGCAATCGGCCATGCATGGCCAACCGACATAGGGAGTAGAAGGGTGTCGAGCGAACTAAGTAACCAGGTTCTTCGTCAGGGTGCTAGGTTTATGCCCACTATCACTCACCCCTTGGTGGGCGGTCGGGGTGGTGCGGAGATTGGGTGCCAAACCAGAGGCAGTAAGAGGAGATTTTCCAGAGATTTCCCTTTTCGACATTAAGAAAAAAATCCATTGATTTAGGAAACTTTGTTAAGATCAAACTTGTTAACTCTTTTCTTTCTTTTCCCAAGACATGTAAATCTTGTATAAATACCTCTAAGGCATATTGGAAGGGTTCTAGAATTAAAGTCCCATCAGGACTTTCATCATCCACAACTATAATTTCAAAATCAACATCCCTACCTAGGAAAAAACAAATTACTATTATAATATACTATATACTAAGTTTGGACCTTATATATATGTAAAAACTAAAAAGCATAATGCAGAATAGAAAATGTCTATCAAAAATTGCACAATATATTATAGATGTCTGAGATATTAAACTAGACTATCAATTCGGTACTACAAGTGTAAATGCGGTATTCGTATCGGGGATGGTAAATCCACTAATATTTTTAATCATCCTTGACTGCCCGATACTACTAACCCTTTTGTTACCACGAATTTTGCAGATTCACAGGTTTTTGACAAAGTCGCGGAACTCATTGATCCTGCCACAAGTGACTGGAACTTTCAGCTAATTAATGAGTACTTCAATTCTCGGGATGTGAGACTTATAAGCCAAATACCTGTGTCTACGAATCACTCCGATCAATGGTTTTGGAGGAAGGATTTAAAGGGATTATACTCCGTGCGCAATGGGTATAGAGAGCTGTATGGAGAAGCTATGCAACCTGACAGCTGCAATTTCAAGTCATGGAACCAGTTATGGAGGCTCAAAATTCCCCCAAAAATTAAGAATTTCATTTGGCGGTGCGCTCGTAACATTCTACCTGTTAAAACAGTCCTCCTGCAAAGAAGAGTCGAAATTCCTCCTGATTGTCCCCTTTGTCACAAAGAAGTGGAGTCCAAGTCACATTTATTTCTGGATTGTGAGTTTTCTAAGCCAGTATGGGGCAATACTATACTTCATTTACATATTCTTGAGGCTAGTTTTGAAAGTTGGCTTTCACAAGTTGTTGATTTAGATGATGAAAATAAAAGCAGGAGTATTATTGCTATTTTATGGACTGTTTGGAAGAACAGGAATGAATATGTTTGGAACAACAAACAGTGGAATGTAAATGTAATAAGAATTTCTATGACTAATTGCATCAAGGATTGGCAGTGCTGGTGTGATCTTCAGAACGCAAATACTTCTTCCATTCCCCTCCAGACTGTTCAAAGAACTCAGGGCATTGATGCAAGTTGGGTCTATTGTGAAGTTGATGCATCGGTCATAGAAAATTCTGCCTCTTTCGGCGATGTAATTCGCACTCATTCTGGTTTGTTCCTCGCTGCTATCTCCGGCCCTTTGAGACCGGTCAATGAAGCCCGTTTAGCCGAAGCTCTTGCCATCAAGGAGGCTCTTTCTTGGCTAAAGAGTAAACAGTGGCAGAAAATATGCATCCTAACCGACTGCCAGCAAGTTTGTCTTAGCTTCAATGATTCTTCTCAAGATTTATCATATGTTAGTACTGTGATTAGAGATAGTCTTTCGATCTCTTCTTTTTTTTTTCAGGCTTTTGGCATTAGCTATATCAATAGATCAGTGAATGTGTGTGCTCACACTTTAGCCCGGGCTGCACGTTCGTACACTGATCTTCATAGTTGGTTTGGTGTCCCTCCTCATTGTATTTCTCAATTGATTAATTGAGTTTGTTTCTTTCAAAAAAAAAACAAAAAAAACAAGACTATCCACAACACAAATTAGTCTAAGTTGACAAACTTTGATTATGCCAAGATTAACTATGCACACAGTTCAACTATGATCGAAGAGCTATAGCAACACTATAAGATGAAATGCCACCAATTTTCACAAGAAAAAAAATAAAAGAAGTTGAAAATTGCAATTGTTATACTAGACTAGAAGCAAAGCTCGACAAAACTGTAATACTTAGAACTTAATCAAGAGCAAGATCGCCATCAGCTTTTCAAGTTAATAATCCAGAATGAGCTTATAAATTACTGTATAAAAAAACAACAAACCGAATTGTATAGCAGGAGAGTCATCAGCCTGTACCACGTTAATAGCCTGCTGCTTCTCCAACTTTGGAAAGTCTCTTTTTATGTACCCAAACTCCTTACACTTGTAGTACCGAATTTTCTTACTATTTCTAGACTTAGACATGGAGTCTCTTCCCAGAGTTATCCTTCCATTGCATCTTTCCACGACCTTGACTCTTAGCATATAAATCCTTAACCCTAAAGTGCCATAACAAGCTAAGCAATAACAATGACAAAAAAAAAAAAATGTAAGATTTACATGGTTCGACAATGTGCTTAAGTCCACAGAAGCAAAACTATGCTTTTATTAATTGTGATGATGATGATCAAACATCTAAGATTACAAGCATTATATTTATATGCAGTACAAGTACACAAATACCCTTGTGATAGAATAATACTAATAATAATAAGGGTCTCACAGATCTTTATTTGTGAGATGGGTCGGTTTAAGATGAAATTATGAAATTTAATATTTATACTAGTAAATGCAATACTAAATTTTTATCCGACCCGTCTCAAGAATAAAGATTCGTGAGACGGTCCAAGTGCGACCCTAATAATAATGTTAACAATTTTATGTTGTAATGGAATGGTTTATATGCTATGTTTTTAAACAAATAATTTAGATATGATCCCGAACAACGTTTGAAATTTGATGGCATGACATTAATATAATAAATCAAGCTATTCTAGTTCAAAGTCTGCTGGGCTGACCTTAGTCAATAAATGACAGATAAATTAACTTTTATTAATCATAAGAAGAGTTAAACTTGAACTAAAGAAAAGGAAATTAAACACTGAAAGTTGGATTAGTTGGGAAGAAATTTTAAGAATTAAACTGCGAAAGAAATCCTGTACAAAGAGAATTATTCTGAGCAAATTCCCATTTATTTATAGACGTAATTTCCACTGATCACCCAATGCACGGGTTTCCTTATTCGCGTAGAGCGTCGCACCTGTTTTGCCTCTTCACCGGAGATTATTGCATGCGTTTCAGCGCTCTTCTGATTCTCCTCTTCCTCACATTTCTCATTTCCAACGTACTGTGTAGCTGCCTTTTTCACCTTCTCCCCTTTCTTCTTCTCTTCATCTTTGTCTCCCTTTATAGTTGGGAAGTTCGGTACAAGCATTCAGTCAATTAGAAAAACCGCTAATGAAGCATACATAGACGAATTAGATTACAATGGAATCTAGAAACGTACGAGATTGGGTTTAAACTCCTTGATTTTCTGCAGTTTCTTGAGTTCCGTTTCTAGCTTCTCTTGTTCTTTCTCCTTCTGTATCAACATTTCTTCCTTGGCCTTCAACAACTCCTCAGACTGCTCCTTTTCAATCTTCAACTGCTGAAGCTTCTCCTGCATTTCTAGGATTTCCTTCTCAAATGACGACTCTTCTGTTTGCTTTTTCTCCTTTGAGGCCCCTTTATTCGAATTCTTCTGGCAGAGGTACTCATGGTTCTCTTTTTCAGCGGACTCTCCCGCTGGAATTGTAGCAACGGGTGCGTCGGAGACTGAGGCGGCCATTATATTGGCCTCACTCGATGAAGCCTTCCGATTCTTCAATGCCTTTCTGGATTTTCCTTTCTTCGCCGGAATAGCGTCGGCCATGGCTTTTAAGGGAGCTCGATCGGAGAAGGAGAGATGGTGAGGGTTGATGGCAGCGATGCTAGATATTATTATTAACTAATATAAACTAAAGAAAATTAAACTTAGAATCACAAGAAACCTGACCTCCTAACAGTCAAAGTTTTAGGATCAACTGGATATCTTCGTTGTTGGAATTGCTAAGGTTAGTTTTTTGTCTACCACTTCTCTCTTGAATACTTAGATGGTGTGTATTCTGAATACAGGAACTTAGAAACTTACATGCCACCAATATAGACAGATATTCAGCTAAAACTAAACTGAATATCTAAATTAATTACCTAACTGACTAATCACTAAATCAGTAATTGACTTAATCATCTACTTGCACCGCAACTACTTAATAATATAATATAATATATTATTATATAATATATATGGGAAAATACTTACAGGCGATGATCTTTAGAAAATAGGGTTCCCCGGCCTCATATACAAAGGGGAAGAGCCAAGTGCGGAGAAGCGTAAGGCTAGCAACCAATTAATGGATAGATGCATTAAGGTCTTCAAGATTACAATGGTAAGGGTAAAAAAACATATTGCAATGTAGATTATTATGTTTGGTATACGCATGAAACATTATATTAGCTAGGCATGAACAATGACAATTAAGGTAGGTAATTATCATTGGAGTATTTTGATGTGGAAAATCAATAAGTGATTAGAAATTCAAATTAATGGAATGAGAAACAATGTTTTAGATGGAACTGTTATAATTGTAATTTATAGCTGATATTTCCTTGTGGTGCACTGACCATAGAAAGATGGAGAGGAATAATTAAGGAAAACTTAGGAAGACATTAATGGATGCACAGTTGATAGTTATGTCTGCAATTGTGATTCATCTACATATATGTGAATTGAAGTTGTATGCATTTATGATATAATACTCCAAGTTTAGCTTTTATAAATTATTCTTTTTTTTGTTTTCCTATTTGTCTACATAGAATAGGCTAGATTTATATATTTCTTTTATTAATCTTGAACATGATAAACATCTTTTTTTTTTTAAGGCAAAAAACAAATTAAAGCTAGAATTACTGTAAAAGAATCAAGGCAAAGTCAGGGGGACAAGTCCTAATACAATGTGAGTCAGGGGGACAAGTCCTAATACAATGTAACTTGCTAGCCTGAGAATAGACAGTGGTAGCTAAACATCGAATGAGCTAAAACATTTGATGAGTGAGGAACAAAAAGTATGAAACCATACGGTCATAGCTTAGAACAGTCCGATTGAAGTCGAACGGAAATCACCCCCTCCCCCCTTTGTCAGTATCTGAGGCTCGAACCCACCACCTCCCGTATAAAGGGAAGGGTTTGATGCCAATGGACTACAAGGCCCTTGGCATCCATAAGCCATGGATGAGCAAGCTTTTGTTCAACAATTGAGGAAGTTTGACATCCAAATTAAATGCCCTTAGCTTGTACTAAAAGGACTACAAAATTTGCATTAAAACTTGAGCATGAAGAGATTTGTTTAGGTTAATTAGTCAATCACCAAATAACATACATGGAATGATGGAAAGTTCATATATAGTTTAGTGAGCATTAATGTGTGGTTTATGCCAAGTTTTCAACAACTTTAATATGTTCTAATCTACTGGGGGAACTCATTAGTAAGAAGGGAAACAAATCTAAAATATAGAATAGAGAACTATATGGGCAATAAAATGTCTAAATTAGCTAAGTATTGTAACAAATATAAATAAGTATAGCACAGATAGCATGTTAGGGTTATGTTTTGTAGTTTACTAACAATATTTGTTTGTCATGTATGATAAGAGAATAAGAGAAACTTAATTAGTAACATTAATGTATGATATGATGCAACTTAGATCAGTATCCAAATGAAATTGCAACCCTTCGAGCATCAAATACTGAAAAAGTCTTTTAAATTTCAAATTGTAACTAGGGCAGATGAAAGAAAGTTTATAATAAAATTTAAACACAATTCAACATAAAGACCAATGGAGGTGCATGCATATGCACAATCTGCATCTTTGGAAGCACACTAGTTAATGCTTGGAACTTATAGAATTGTGACAGAACAGCGGATCCTCACCACTAGAGTATATGCGAAAAAGTTGTTCACTGTACTTGAGAGCTAACCATATAGATTCCTCAGCAACAACTTCAGGTATTTCTGACATAGGCCTATTGAGTTTATTCTCTGGGTGGCCGTTAATGAGATACTTAGCCAATTCAACCCTGAAAAAAAAAGTACATAAATTCTTGATTCAAACATTATGTAACATCCAACTGGTAAATAGGCATTTCATTTGATGAACCCATAATGTCCTCAATGAGTTAAAGTAACAAATTATACATGTGATTTGAAAAGAAGAGTGCATATACAAATTTGTGCCCCACCAGAAAGATATGTATTAGATCAAAATAGAAAATCAGGAGGAAGTTGCACTCTTCATTCCCAAAAACATGTTAATTAAGACAAAAAAGAAGCACATTTCTACTTTGTATATATTCATAAACCAGAATGGAGCATGACCATGTAAAGCCATAGATCATTAAGATACAGATTGTGAACTTTATATTTACATACAAATAGTGAACATTATGTGTACGAATAGTGAATATTGAGTTACTCAAACATTATGTGTACGAATAGTGAATATTGAGTTACTCAATATTAGACTGTTAAATAAAGGGGTATACATGAAGTATGCTGAATAAGTCTAATTATGTTCTACAAATAATGATCCTCATATACAACAAAATGAACGTAGAATTAATGTCTAAATAATCAATCTCCCATCAGTTTGTACATGCTCAAATAATGAACCATATATACCCAAACAGTTAACTTTATGCACATTATGTGTAGAAATATTGAACATTGATTTATTGAATATTAGATTTTCAAGGAAAGGGGAATGGAGTATGCCCAATAAGTCCAGTTATATTCTACAAACAATTATTTTCATGGTACAACAGAAATTTACCTAAAATATGCATACCTAAATAATCAAACTTTAATTAGTTTGTACATGTTCAAATAATGAACCTTATATATACATATAAATAATGAACTCTTAAGTTATTTTCATACTATATATTTTGTATACATTCAAATGATGGTGAAGTATGTAACAGCAGTATGTTTTTTGATATAAATAAAGAAAGCATAGATGGATAAAAAGTAAAGTGGCCGGCTTTGAAATCATACCCGAATTGATCATTTGACAATGGTGCAGAAATTAGGTCTCTATAAAGTGCACAAAGAGCACTCATACAAAGTTGAGGATCATTTATTAATGTCAAACGCATCTCATTTTGATCTACCCATGCTCCGCTCCCATCATTTTGGGGTTTCAAGTTGAGGTCTGAAACTGTAGACTTGCCAACTGCAATGTTATCAACAGACATTTCATCCTCATCAAATCATCAATTTTGACTAACATTATATATAGTTACTTATATGAAACACATACACAATTAATTAACAACAAATAGGGCATATACATACATATATAGGCCAGAACATATAGTTTAAAAATAAAATAAAATCTAAAACACCATACCATTCTCATCAGCTGCAAGTCTTACAGCAGCATAAGAACTATTTTCCTCCATGAGAGCCACCCTCTTGTCCAACAAGACAGATCTTCTCTCAGAGACCTCTAGTCTCTCCTCAACTTCCGCTTTCCTAGTCTCCTTCAACTCTTGGATTTCTCCATTGACCCTCATTTTCCAATTCCCAAATTCTATCACAGACTCCTTGGCTTTTTTGCAATTCTCCATCTCCGTCTTCAGAGCATTTTCTCGATCAGTCAATGCTTTCTGGTCCACGGTTAAGTCCATTAGCCATGCAGACATCCTAAAAAACTCGACCACCTCCGAAGCAGACGAGCTTGCGGTGAGACAAGTGGGAAGTAAACGTCGCTGCTCCGCCATCGGTGAAACACAAACCTTACGGGAAAAAGATCGAATAAGTTGAATTTTAAAAACAAATAAATTATATGTATATTTTTTTTTTAGTTCGGACTAGTTATAATCGATGGCTGATATGTTACATTTGTCTAGAAACAGCTCTTAAGAGATTAAGAGATATCTTACTATATAAAATAGCCACTGATAACTTAATTTTAAAATTTTGTTCTACACAAATCTCTCTATTTTAAAATTTTATTTTTATTAAATTCCATTCCAATTTCCTAGGCACCTCTTCGTCTTTGTGTACAAGAAACTTCCTTCCTGGCAAACCAATGTTGAGTACAACACAAGCCAGCATAGAGTCATTAAGCTTCTATTTAAGTTTAGTGAGAAACAGCCTATAAATAGATGATTTTGTGGTGATGGGTGAAACCCATATTTACACTGTGAGAAGAAAAAACCAAGAAACATAGAGTCATTAAGCTTCTATTCAAATTTTAAAGTACTGTGTTTCTCATTTATTTTGCAGAAAAGGGAGATTATTTATTTCTCATTTATTTTGCAGAAAAAAAAAAAAAACATAGGTCATTAAGTCTCTATTCAAATTTTAGGGTATTCACTCTAGGAAAGGAGATTATTTGTTTCTCATTTGTTTTTTAAAAAATGGAGACTCAGGGAGGCAAAGCTTAGCATGATTAGAAAAAAATCGGCGAACAAAGAAAATGCCAAATAAACGAAGAAATCCAAAAACCTGTGTAGATTTGGTGGAAACAGCAGCAAGCAAGAAGAATCGCAATTTCTATGTGTCTTCCGGGAGGACGAGCGGAGGAGAAGATCAGAGGGCGGTAATCAAAGCCTTTAACCAACCAGATGCCATGGATCTCAACACCTGCACACAACGACCAACAACATCCCAATGATGCAGAAAAAGAAGAAGACGACAAGGAAAACGGCGGCCAATGGAATGTAATGGACTAAAACATAGACGTTTTGAAAACTGGACAAGAATATCGATGTTTCAATAAAAAAAATTATTAAATGTTTACATACATTTTCTCTCTCCTCTGATATATAACGGCTGCCGTATACCATCGTATATATACATTCCTCACCATACCCAACTTAAAATAAATCATCCCATGTGAAGTAAGACTGAAGGCTTTGGACTACTTTTTAGAAAAAAAAAATGACTGTATCGAGAAATGGTGCTTGGAAATTGGATTTTTTTTTTTTTTTTGCAGATTTATTACTTATTAATTCTAAAATCTGTGTGTATTTGAAAAAAAAAACTAGATATATCTACTTTTACTATACTAATAAGAGCCAAAGAGAGTTATGCCTAAAATGGATAAAAAAAATGGCGGTCAAATTATTTAATTAAATGGATGGTTCAGATGAATTATCTACTATACTAATAAGAGCCAAAGTTAGGCCTAAAATGGATAGAAAACATGGCGGTCAAATTATTTAATCAAATGGATGGTTCAGATGAATTATTTAATCAAATAGATGGTTAAGATAATTCAGATTAATATTATTAATAGAAATTACCTAATTTAACCTTACTTTTATGATTATCCGTTAAGTTTTCCGTTAAATATTCTCTTCTCCGTTAATATTCCGTTAACTTTTAACTTACCCATTAATTTATATAAGAAAGGTCTTAGGTTCGAACCTCATCTCAATCAAATTTGACATAACTAAGTTTCTCACTCTATTTTACTCTTATTAAATTAAATAAATTAGTAGCTACAACAAAAAATGATACATATGTATTTCTTTAATTTAGAATTATGTGTCTATAATACCTTTATTTGAAAAAATTATTCATTATCAAAAAATTAAATTAAATAAGAGAAATAATTCCATTAGTTATATTGTCTTTATTTTCTCTCATGCAAAGATTCTTTACATTCAAATTTATCAATTGATATTCATTACATTGTCCATTATCTTATTTTTACAATATCTTGTAATTAAATATAAAAGTTATAGTACAAAATAATGTTATATATTTATTTACCAAGTATTTTATTAATACTATGAAAAAAAAATTTAAATAATTTGAAGCTAATTATATTAACTACTTGGGGATTGGTTGACAAAGAGAATACTCAAATAATAACCCAACAAATTGAAGCGGAATCACTCTATTTTACTCTTATTGAACTAAATAAATTAATAGTTACACCAAAAAATGATACATATCTATTTCTTTAATACCATGAAAAAAGTAAAAAAAAAAAAAAAATAGTTTGAAACCAATCATATTAACTACTTGGGGGATTTGTTTGACAATAAAAGTACTCAAATAACCCATTACCCAGCAAATTGAAGCGAGAAACTACCTTTTTAATATCTTTGGAAGACATAATATTTTAAATTTTCAAATTTTTATTAATTAATTTAATCTTTTTTCTTAAACTATGGATTTCTTTATCCACAATAACTCATTCAACAATAATGGTTGAACCAAATGAACCCCAAGCAGAACACCTAAAGGAAAGTCCATAGCTCATATATCATAATCTCATTTGCATGACGTTGTCATCTATGCTACCAACAATATCCGAATTGCAAATAACACACTACCAACAAAAAAGAAGAGAACAAATAGTAAAGATGAAGATAATGACAATGTTACTCAAAAGAGAATTAAGAACACTTAAAAAAATTCAAATTAAAAGTAGTATTTATTTAGACTATCATTTTTAGACCAAATATTTAGATTATCGATTTTACAAGGTTGCAAACATTTATTTTAGTAATAATTATAATGAATTTTCTATATTATCTTGGATTCATATACTTTGAGTTAGATATTTAAATAAAAAAATTCGACATTCAATTACCCATGTATAAACTTCTCCTATATAATTTTGCATTGATATACTTTCAAATATTTATTTAAATATAAACATTGGCATTAACCCATTCGCACAATGCACGTATAAAACTAGTATATATTTAAGAGCCAAAGAAAGTTAGGCCTATAATGGAGAGAAAAAATGACGGTCAAATTATTAAATCAAATAGATGGTTCAGATTTATATTTTTTCTTGAGATTTCCTAATTGGGAGACTAAACTCGAGAGGGAGAGAATCTGACATGAGACTCCTTCCTTATTAATGTCGGAGAGTGTAATTTGAATCTCAACGTCTAAAAATCTGATAATTTAATGCGCTCCAATAACATAAAAACCATAAACAAATTCAAAATGAAGATGGGATGAATACAGCCAGGAGGGATGAATGTAATTTGTTTATATGTAAGATGAATTGTGTTTTTTTTTTTTTTTGTTTTTTTTTTTGTATTTACTAGTATTTTTGCACATGCGTTGCACGGAATGAATTTGTTATAATATTTTAAGAATATTTGGATTGATATACAATTATATAAATTATAACAATCGAATATTATATAGCGCATGTACATTTATTTGATTATAAGATTAGTGCAAAAGTATCACTCAATTAATTGAATAATATATGATTTGTTTGTTTACAATTATCTTTAAAAGATTGATATTTAATACTCCGTATAACTTAAGTAATTATATTATTACAAAAATAAATATGAAAAAATGATCAATAATTTAACTTTAATTATTACGGAGTATAAAAATAAATTGAACGACAAATATTTAGCTTAATTACAATAATAATTATTAGGCAATTATTATTAGTCGAGTAATAATAACTTATTTGGTTAAATGTTAAAGTAAAAAGTGAGGATAATCTAATTTATTCATTTGAGAAGATCAACGATTGCGGATTTTTAAAAATCAATGAAAAAAAAGTGGTGTTACTTTAGTGAGTGTATTCATTTATGAATTACGTTTAAAAAGATAAATTTTAAGGTAAGGTCGTTTACAAATAATGAGATTATCTTATATAGTTACTTTAATATGATAATCATTTTAAAGGTAACGCCAGATTTTGTTTTTTAATAAAAAATATATTATCTTTTGAAAGACAATGTCGAATTTTAAGATTTTAAAATTTTATTATGTGTTTGGTTTGGAAGATAGAATATAATATTAACTTGTTTTGTTAAATTTTATAGTAAAAAGTAATGATTAATCTAATTCATCCATTTGATAAAATCAATGTTTAAAGATTGTTAAAAAAAAAAAGGTGGGTTACTTTTAATGAGTGTATTCAATTCAATCATAACTTATTTTAAAAATGAATTTTAAAGGCGGTTAGTTCCTAAAACTTGAGATTATCTAATTATAATTTTATTTTGAACGCTAATGTATGAGTTTACTTTCGCGAGTGTATTCAACGTGACTTACTTTTAAAATGATAAATTGTATTTTAAGGGGATTGCTTTACAAAATGCATGAGATTGTCTTATTATGGTTATTTTAATACGATTATATTTTTAAACGTGAGATTATCTTATTATGACTAATGCGCACACCAAAATTATGTACATAATTGACAAATTTATAAACAAAACTTACATAATATATTGATTTATTCGTAATTGTATTTTGTATATATTACACGACAACAATGCAAGATGCCCTTACATCTATCATTCACAAAATATTAACTCCCATATTTAACAAGTTTTAATAGTTTGATATTTGAAATTAAAAAAAAAAACAAATGAAAAATAAACCAATTGAGACATGCCACATTAACCGATAATCTTATAATTAATGATAATCTATTTAAAGGTATTGTCATATTTAATATATCTTTTGAAAGATAATGTTGAATTTTAAGATTTTATTATGTGTTTTGATTATTATAATACACGATTATATTTTAAACATGAGATTATCTTATCATGACTAATGCGCACACCAAAAACGATCTGAGCACAAACGTCAAATGTGCACAAATGTTACACCCACAGTGCACACGACATAAACACACAACACACAATACAATAGACCATTACGACATAACGAGATATGATAAGACGGTGCACACACCTATAAATGTACATTAATGACAAAACAAGTATGCATGTGCATTTGACCCTCATTTTCCAATTCTGAAATTCAATCACCGACTCCTTGGCTTTTTTTAGATTCTCCATCTCTGTCCTCAGAGCATTTTCTCGATCGATCAATGTTTTTTGGTCCACGCTTAAGTCCATTAGCCATGAAGACAACCTTAAAAACTCAACCACCTCCAAAACCAACGAGCTTGCGGTGAGACAAGTCGGAAGTAAACGTCGCTGCTCCGCCATCGGTGAAACACAAACCTTACAGGAAAGATATCAAATAAGTTGAAGGTGAAATGGCGCACAAATCGATTTAAAGAACAGAAAATGGAAGAGGTAATCAGATTTATATATAGAAAATCAGGGCCGGTTCGGAGCGACTGACCCTAAATTTTAGGGGCCCCATATTTTTTTTAAAAAATAAAATTATATGTATATTTTTGTTTAGTTTTGATAAGTTATAATCGATGGCTAATATGGCTGACAAAAAATTATATGTATAATACACGATTATATTTTAAACATGAGATTATATTATTATGACTAATGCGCACACCAAAAACGATGTGAGCACAGCTGCCAAATGTGCACAAACGTTACACCCACAGTGCACACGACATAAACACACAACACACAATACAATAGACCATTACGACATAATGAGAAATGATAAGACGGTGCACACACCTATAAATGTGCATTAATGACAAAACAGAGATATAATTTCATTAGTTGTATTATCTTTATTTTTACCGTTCAAAGATTCCTTACCTTAAAATTCATTAATTAATTATATTCACTATATTGTTCATTGTCTTCTTTTTACACTATCTTGAAATTAAATATCAATGTTATACTCCGTAATACAAAATAATGTTATATATTTATTTACCAAGTATTCTATTAATAACTTAGAAAAAATAAAAATAAAAACAATTTGAAGTCAATAATATTAACTACTTGGGGAGGATTTGTTGACGACGAAGTACACATTCAAATAACCAAATAAATTGAAGCGAGAAACTACCTCGTAATATCTTTGAATTACATCACAGTTGTTTACTTTCAAGGTAAATTGTATTTATTTATTAAATATGATTTAAAATGTAGAAATTTTTATTATCTTATCTAATCTACCATAATGGTTGAACCAAAAGTAACTCGGGCAGAACACCTAAAGGATTGATATGCTTTTATGCTGATAATAATATGTAAATAGTAATTAGATCATTATCTGACTTAGCTATATTCAAAACGCATTATTAAAAATATCAATGTAGGCAATGGAGCATTGTAACACATTCGACTCATTAAAAATATATTGAGACAACTACATTGCTAGAATCAATATTTCAAATCCAGAAAATGAAGAAATTTCAAAAATAGCTACCCTTACAACATTCATTAATCCCGTACGGTACAGGAGGGGCAATATATGTACCGTTTTAAAAATTGAGGGGCAACATTTACACCACTAATAATTCAAGGGTGACAATGATAATTGACATATTATGGAATGGCATAAATTACAACTTTTTCTAAATCATATTTGAAAATAAGTAAATATATAGCATGTGTATGTGTCTTGTATTGTGATTTTTGTGTCTTGTGTTAAGAAATTTTGTACCTTAAGAGTATTGATTATGTACCTAGAATAAATTAAAATTTGTGTTGAAACATGAAAAACTAGAAATTACAAAATCTGTTAAAGCTTAAATATCAAAACGAAGTCGTTTTGATCTAGGATCCACAATGCTATGTGGACCCTAATCCACGATATAAATTGCTTATTACTGGACCTAGGCAGAGCCTAACTACTTGGGCTGAGGTCGTATACTAGGCTGCTTGGGCAAATTTTACTGTTGACCATGGTCTATGTAGCAACGTGGACCATGAAGTATGCTTCATTTTAATTGCACTTCAGTTTCATTTGACAATATTGCTATGTTTTTTAGTTTCATTTTCCTTCCACACTAGTTTCATTATAACAATATTAAAGTATCATTTTAATTCTACTATAGTTTCATTTGATAATATACATTTTTGCTTGAGCTCTATTTTTTTGTTTCATTTTCGACACATTGGTTTAATTATAGTAATGTTAAAGTATTATTTTAATTGCACTTCAGATCAATTATTTGACAATATATGTTATTATATAACTTTGGGTTTTAGTTTTATTTTCCACGCACACTAGTTTCATATAGCAATACTAAAGTACATTTTAATTATATTACCGTTTCATTTGACAATATTGTACTCTATTTTTTAGTTTCATTTTCCACACACTAGTTTCATTATAGTAACACTAAAGTATCATTTTAATTCTATTACAGTTTCATTCGACAATCATAGTCCACAAAGCAATGTGTAGACCATGGCCCACTGTATAACAATTCGGCTTCTTGTATCCATGAACAAAAAGGTATGATAATGAAAAACTAATCTATAATATTTAGGTAAGCTTTGTAGAATTTAAACTGGGAGAAAAAGTAGAGTTCAAGCCGAAAAGGAAAATTTAGAAATATGAGTTTGAAAGATGGGTATGAATGTATGATCTATTTATATTTGATAGGAAAATTTTAACAAAAATTTTAGGAAAGTGTCAAATAAGCCATTGAATTTATTATTTTTATATAAGTATTACATTTTTCAATATAAGTACATTTTACATTTTCATCTTGACTCAACCCATCTAATGAATAAAGATCCATGAGACAAACAACTTGAAATTATACTTCATGAGATCGAGACAGAAAATTCTCAAATTTTTCGAAACGAGGATTTGGAAGAAATGACAAAATAGTTGCTGAAGAATCATGACTCCTGTTAGTTGAGTAATTCACTCTCAGCTTCTCAATTCAAATTTGAATTGAGTGGCTGAGAATCTATTTCCTTATTCCTACTTGTATATAAATAGATAGCTTGTAAATGGTTGGAATGTGAAATATACAGTTCTCCTACGTACATTCGAGTTCCTACTTTAACATGGTATCAGAGTAATGGTGAGAGGGAGTGACCTACTGGGCATTGGTCGGAACAACGGGGCGACCTCACCGGAGAAATCTCGCCGTCATCGGAGTTGTCACGCGCCTCCACGCGCCGCCGCCCCGAAGTCCACGCGCCGGCGCGTGAGACGTTTTCCGGCGTCGTCTCCGGCTGATTTTTGGGTCGCCGGTCTCGTCTTAGTGAGCTGGTTATATCTAGGTATGGCTTATGTGGTGTTATGTTGATAGTGGTGTAGGGGTGGCGTGAGGCTGCGTTGGAAGGGTTTGCTCTGTTTGTTTTTGTTTGGGTTTGTGTTGAAGCCTTTGTTTTAGTTGGATTTGTGTTGAAGTCTTATGGCTGAGGGGAGGACAATAACAGTGGTGTCAACCCCATCTAAATTAATTGATGTGGTGCTTGCACCTGATGGGTCCAACTTTAGTGAATGGGAGTTTTTAATTATGGTTAATCTAAGTGGCATGGGAAAAGATGGACACTTGACAGAAGTATGTCCAACAACGGGATCTGCTGACACAATTAGTCAGTAGAAGAGTGATGATAAAGCTATTTTCTCTCGAATAATTAACTGTATTGACAAGAAAATAATTTTGTCAATGAAGCATTGTACAACTGTGAAAGAATTATGGGATCTAGTACATAAATGGTTTAGTGGGACATGCAACCTAAGGAGGTTGTATCAATTGTCTCAAGATGTCTATCGTCCTTCACGAAAGGGACAAGACATTAGAGATTACTATTATGAGTTTAAGAGTGCAAGTGATGCTTTGTGTGTTGTTATGCCCATCTCAAATAACGTGGCTGAAATGAAGAAACAGCGTGACCAACTACTTGTGTTTAGTTGGATCTCGGGGTTAGGTACGGAATATGATGTTCTGAAGTCGCAATTGTTGGGGGACAAAGAGTTGGAATCACTAGATCAAGTCTTTGTGAGGGTCCAGAATGCATCAGGTAACATTAGTAGTGAGGAAGTGTCAGAAAAACACGCTTTCTTATCGCAGGACAATATGGGTGAAGAGAAAGCACTGCTGTCACAAGGGAGTAGTAGCGATAATCGAGGTGGCCAATTCCGGGGGCGTGGTCGAGGAGGACGTGGTGGAGGACGCGGAGGACCGAGGGTATGTTATAATTGCGGAGACCCGAATCATTTACGTAATCAGTGTCCCAAACCATTTTGTTATGCTTGTGGAGACCCCGGTCACCTGCGCAATCAATGTCCGAAACTGGTTCGACCACAAAGGTTTGCTAATTCTGTTATGAAACCAGAAGGACATACAATAGTGGTGACTGATGAAGAATTAGCTTTGTTCAACCAGCTGAAGGTGCCTTCCTCGCAACCTCCAACTAATCATGATTCTGGGTCATCTCGTTCGGCTACGTTCGTCCAAACAGGTAATCCTGTCGCCTGTGTTTCTTCTTCTTCATCTCGAAAATGGGTCATTGACTCAGGAGCTAGTGACCATATGTCAGGTAATCCAAGTCTCTTTTCCACATATTTTCCTTTTGGTTGTGGTACTACAGTTACCCTAGCAGATGGTTCTTCCACCACTGTCTTGGGTAAAGGTAATGCAATTGCTACTCTGGGGTTATCCCTTTTGTCAGTTTTGTATCTTCCAAAGTTCCCTTTCAATTTACTCTCTATATAAGTCAGATCACTCGAGCTCTAAATTGTTGTGTGTTGTTTTTCCCTGGTTATTGTTTATTTCAGGATCTGTTGACGAAGGAGATTATTGGTAAAGGGAAGGAGACTGGTGGGTTGTATGTGCTGGATCAACTGGTTTCTCGTGGGGTTGCTTCTGTCAGTCTGCTGGGAAATACAACTCCTTTCCAATTACATTGTCGGTATGGTCATCCGTCTCTACCTACGTTGAAGAAGTTGTGTCCAAATTTAGAGTCTTTATCTGTGTTATAGTGTGAGTCTTGCGAACTTGCCAAACACTGTCGGGGGACTTATTTACCTCGGGTCAATAATAGGGTGGAGTCGTTATTTCAATTGGTTCATACGGATGTGTGGGGTCCATGTCGTGTGTCTTCAAAATCCGGGTTTAGGTACTTCGTGACCTTTGTAGATGATTTTTCGAGACATACTTGGTTATATTTAATGAAGTCTAGAGATGAGTTATTTACTATTTTCTGTAACTTCTGTGTTATGATCAGAACTCAGTTTAATAAAAATGTTCAAGTTTTGCGTAGTGATAATGCTCTTGAATCTTTCTCTAGCCCCTTCTCAACTTATATGAGTCAGAATGGCATGATACACCAATCTTCTTGTGTGGGTAGGCCTCAACAGAATGGCGTGGCAGAGCGAAAAAATCGTTATCTGTTGGAGGTCGCTCGAGCCCTGTTGTTTCAGATGAAAGTCCCTAAAATATTTTGGTCAGATGTTGTCCATACAGCTTGCTTTCTGATTAATCGACTACCGTCTAGTGTCCTCCGAGCCTAGGTTCCATGCCATCTTGTGTACCCCTCCAGTCCTTTGTTTCACTTGTCACCTAAAGTGTTTGGTTGCACCTGTTTTGTTCAAGATATTCGCCCCCAGAACGGTAAACTCGATCCAAGATCTCTTAAATGTATATTCTTAGGATACTCTCTTACTCAAAAAGGATATCGTTGTTATTCCCCTGAGCTAAAGAGGTATTTAGTGTCTAGCGATGTTACGTTCTTTGAAAATACCATATTTAGTGGGGCGGTGGTCGACCATCCAGACTATGTCACTGTGTCAACAGAGGATAATGAGTTCCTCACATATACTGTTACTGTTCCTTCCTCCTGGGCTGAGTCTATACCCAAGCCCCCTGTTACTCAAGTATATAACAGGCGGGCGAAGAAGGTTGTGCGAAAGGTGTCGTCTCGCCCACCAGTCAACTCTACCTTACCGCAATCTCCGTCAACTGGTCTTCCTGTTGCTCTTCGAAAAGGTAAACGTCGTTGTGTTCATCCTATTTCCTCATTTGTGTCTTACAATGCTCTGTCACCCTCTTCACGTGTCTTTGTGTCTCAGTTGGACTCTGTAGTTGTTCCTAAGTCTTTGAAAGAGGCCCTGTCTCATGATGGTTGGCGGTGTGCTATGGAAGAGGAGATGGCCGCTCTTGAGGAGAATCAAACTTGGGATCTTGTTGATCTCCCTACTGGTAAAGTTGCTATTGGGTGTAAGTGGGTTTATGTAGTCAAAATGAACCCGGATGGTTCTGTTGCTAGGTTGAAAGCACGCCTAGTTGCTAAAGGGTATGCACAAATGTACGGTGTTGACTATACAGAGACATTTTCCCCCGTAGCCAAATTGACTTCTGTACGAATTTTCATTTCATTAGCTGCCGTTAATCATTGGTCTTTGTATCAGCTAGATGTGAAGAACGCTTTTTTACATGGTGATTTGTCCGAGGAAGTTTATATGGAGCAACCACCTGGGTTCGTTGCTCAGGGGGAATCAAGGAAGGTGTGCAAACTGAAGAAGTCCTTATATGGTTTGAAGCAATCTCCGCGTGCGTGGTTTGGAAGGTTTAGTAGTGCGGTCGTCAAGTTTGGTATGCAAAGGAGTGCTTATGATCATACAGTATTTTATAAGCACACGGATTATGGTTGTGTTTTATTAATTGTATATGTGGATGATATAGTAATCACAGGGAGCGATGCTGGAGGAATTGATGCTCTTAAGTCCTTTCTCAAAGACGAATTTCACACTAAGGATTTGGGTATACTAAAGTACTTTCTGGGTATTGAAGTTTCCCGATCCAAGAAAGGCATTTTTCTTTCACAAAGAAAGTATGTGTTGGACCTGCTTGATGACATGGTATGCTGGGGGCGAAGCCATGTGACACTGCCATGGATCCTGGTGCTAAGCTTGTAGCTGGAGAAGGAGAAGCGTTTGACAATCCAGAGAGGTACAGGAGGTTAGTGGGAAAACTTAATTATCTCACTATCACTCGTCCTGATATTGCATTTCCTGTTAGCGTGGTGAGTCAATTTATGAGTGAACCTACGCAAACTCATTGGGAGGCAGCCGTCTGGATCGTGAAATATTTGAAGGGTGCTCCCGGGAAAGGGGTCTTGTATGCAGACTATGGGCACACTAGTGTTGAGGCGTTTTCTGATGCTGATTGGGCTGGGTCTCCGAATGACAGAAGGTCAACGACAGGTTATTGTGTGTTCGTGGGAGGCAACTTGGTCTCATGGAAGAGCAAGAAACAGAGTGTCGTAGCCCGGTCTAGTGCAGAGTCTGAGTACAGGGCCATGGCCCATGTCACGAGTGAGATTGTTTGGGTACACAGTATTTTGAGGGAGATTGGTGTAGAGGTGCAGCTACCGGTGAGTTTGTGGTGTGATAATCGTGCTACCATACACATTACTAATAATCCTGTCTTTCACGAGCGAACCAAGCATATTGAGGTTGATTGCCATTTCATACGAGAAAATGTGCAACAGGGGTTGATATCAGCGGTGCATGTTCAAAGTGCTGATCAGTTAGCTGATGTATTTACAGAGTCTGGGTAAAAGTCGGGTTGAATATATACGTAACAAGCTGGGCATGGTTGATATTTATGCTCCAGCTTGAGGGGGAGTGTTAGTTGAGTAATTCACTCTCAGCTTCCTTGAGTGGCTGAGAATCTATTTCCTCATTCCTACTTGTATATAAATAGATAGCTTGTAAATGGTTGGAATGTGAAATATACAGTTCTCCTACGTACATTCTAGTTCCTACTTTAACAACTCCAAAGATCAAATAACTTATAAATTGGAAGAGAAAATTGAAGATATATATGATTATATCTGGAAATGAAGGAAGGGGAAATCTGTTCGTTAACCTGATGCTTGCAGTAAAAAGACAATTACTAATTCAAAAAGAAGAGTCAACCTGATGCTTACAGTAAAAGGACAATTACTAACTCAGAAAGAAGAAAAGTTCCAGCAAAATGAAATGACAATGCCAGAAAAGATCGGATTACTATCCGGAAAAATTATTACACAGTGCACATGAAGAATGTGAACACCAGACAAAGACAATTAAACAAGTGAGAATGGAACTTTTCATCATTCAAGAAGCTTTTCATGATTCCCCGTCTAATTTGTCTATCATAGATTCACAGTAGTTGCTTATGCAAGAGCATGAAACCAAAACTTAAGGAGGAAACAAGATCATTTAAAATTGGCATCACAACAAATACACAGATTATATATCAACAACCAGTTGCATAAAATTCTGGGCAAATCTTAACTTCAGTTACAAAAGAAGAGTGTGGGATGACATCCTTTATTGGAAGTATTGGGAGTACTTGTATTTAGAAGTTAAAACAAAAGAAAAGGCTTGCTATGGGATAAGCTATCTCAACATTCTCTAAACTTACCAAATTTCCCATGTATAAAGAAAGAACAACCTCATAGTGAACCCCCATTAACCTAATAAACTCTTACCAAAATTAAAATTCAAGTTCAGACAAAAGACTGAACTTTTTGGATTGTATCAATCAGATATCCTCATTTCCACTCCAAGAATGTCTTTGACCACCTCATATGTCACAAATGCAATTGCTATGGAGGGAACCACCTAAGAAAAAAAAAACATAAGGTCACTTGTTTAGGTGCCACATAATTTTACTTTTTTTAATGAAATGGGATGCAAATCATGCAATAGACCAGTTTCTTTTGCAGTTTTCAAAAGAATTATATGATACAATGCCGCATATAGTAAAGTAAAGTTTATGTTATGGTTCATGATTATGGATTGTGAATAATACATAGTGCAATTATAGTTACACATGTTATTGCCTTAAAAAATTAGTAACCTATCAATGTTATTTATTTTATCTATAATCTTAATGATATATTAAACAAGCTTTACGAAACACCCCCTAAATAAATGTACTAAAATGGAAAAGATCAACACTCTGTACAGGTCAATATTTGATGACACAAACTCCAAACTTAAGAGTTCAACCAAAGTCCATTTCTTTTTAAAACAAGATAAATGCAGGGGAATTTATGCATACTGAATAACACTAACCTTGACTGAATTGGGAACCAATCCCTTGTACAAAGCTCCAAACCCCTCATGACGAACTGTTTTCCTGAAAGCATCCACCATACCAGTATACTGTGGTGGTGCCTTGCTCTTTCCATCACCAGTAACAACAGAAGCAGCACCTTTCCAACCTACCATCTGCATTCTTCGACGAACAACATCAAGAGGATAAGCAACTGTCTGGCCAACAGTTCCGGCAGCAGCCCCACAGGCAAGCTTTGTTGTAACACTCAACTCAGAGTCTTGAACAAGTCCAAATGGTCTAGTTTTGACCAACCAATCTTTTAAAGATTCATATACAGAAAAATTGAGACCTACGTATGGTATCTGCAAGCAATGTGGTTTGTATTAGTCTTTCAAGTTTCAGAGAGATTGAAGAAAATACCAGCATGTTGCCAGTTGAGATAAAATAATATAGGACACACATAGCCATCACAGGAATTGAAAAGAAATGACATCTTTAATTATGTGAGAGATGAAATTCACTGCTTACCACCCCTATTACAGAAGGAACCCATCCTCTATACAGAGCACGAGGCCCTTCTTCAACAAAAACTGTTCTAAGAGCATGAAATATTCCTCTATACTGGGTAGGAGATTTATCTGACTGCAAAATAATCACAGCTTAAAGGTGAATCACCAAAATGCTAAACACAGTTGACAGTAGACACTAACCAAAAAAGTAAGCACATACGTGCAGACTGCATAGTTCACATGTTACAAAACGCATCTTATACCTGGACAGTTAGCCGACCTCGTACCATGTCCATTGGATATGTTGCAGACATGGCAATAATTCCAGCACATGCTCCAGCACCAAGGCGTAAAATTGGAGTTAGTTCAGCCTCCTCTGTAAAAGGTAATAATCAACATGAGCCTCAAGAGATTTACTTGAAATCATGCTACTAATAACTCTCAGACCATCAAGAAAGTATATTGTTTCAAGAAATAATTGAAGAGTTATTGGGTTAACTGCTGGCCAAATTGTACATAGTATTGATTAATTTCCTTGAAGTTATCCTGCAATTGGTATTCCTTTTAACATAGAAAAAGAACATAGCAAGATGAACGTAGATTATGATTGATCAACTGAATTACAGAGAGATAGAGTACCTATATGAGAGTTAGCATAAAACTCTCCTATCCTATAGGTACTGACTATTGACTAATTACTAACCATTATTGTTATAACTATAGATTACAAAAGTATAATATGTCACATGATTCACAAGCAATTTCCACAGTGATAACAAAATGACAATCTGGCAAAGTGGCAAATTTTTCACATAAAGTTCTAGTGCTAAAAACCTCTACCAAACTAGTTTTACTTAATGCCTTTTTTTTCTAGGAATCATGCTAAAGTATCAACGCTCTAAAACGAAGGCAACAAATACCTCTCAGGACCAAAGTTCTTTGATTTCAATTTTCATATTTTCCTCAAAGTAGTAGTAATAATAATTAATAATAATAATAATAGTCATCATCATCATCCCATCATCATAATAATAATAATAATAATAATAATAATTCTACGTAATAATTAATAAATAAACATGCTTTGGGAGGGGAAGGGGTACAGTTGAACATTTGCACTCAACACCACAATTTTTCCATTAACTACAGTCGAACTGGTTAAGATTATACAAGGGGGAAGAATCCAGTGCAGGAATGCAAGATTATTTTGTCACCTACTTCAGAATAGCAATACTGCATTAGATAGGGAAAAGAAATTGAATTCATTAATAACATCAGTGATATTGAATATATTGTCAGTTTGTCTGAGGATGAAAATTCATGATTGGGAGTGTACACAAAGATATTTAGTATACAGTAATATTGAGGCGAATTGTGAAGAAAGACATACCATTTCCAGTTTGCTTGCGATAAAACCATAAAATGCCCCTGTATAATTTCCACAAAACGCAATGGAATATTGAGTACCAGTCAGAATAACCATGTGAATCAAAGAAATAAGTAACTAGCATAGAGCAATGAATCCAATGATAAAAGCAAATTACACAGCATAAAAACCTAGGGAAGGTGAAAACTAAACCAATACTCAACTTCTAAAATAACAGCTGTCTTCCCATAAAATGAAGCAAAAAAAATGCTCTCTTGGCATTAACTTAGCCTTGAGTTGTTAAATTTTAATAGTGAACTTGTATATAAGAAAAATCCTTCCTTTATAACACAGGTGCAAACATTCACAAAACAATCTTTAGCACTGATTCTTTTTCTTTTTTTTTCTATTTGTGGGAAACAAGCCAAAGTGGCACTTAATGAATGTTGGTTTCTCATTCCCTCTACCCATGGAAGGAAAAAAAAAAAAAGCAAAGCCTATTACTTATTCCATCCAGTAAACCATTGAATATGAGTATAGCAGACATTCAAATTATGTAATCAACAAGCAAACCACAGAAAGCACTAAAACATTGTCATGGAATACTTTGTGAAGAGCAAGAAAAATAATTTACTTGGATGCCTGCTCATAGCTAAAAAATTTGACAGCAGAGTTTGGGACAATTCGTGCACAATTGGTCCCATTTCCTTTGAACAATCCCCGAAAACCCTCAGTTCTCCATATGTATTTCAATCCTTGAACTGTGCCACTGTATTTTATGCTATGAGGATTTTGAACCTGGAAAATTTAGAGAATCAAAGGATTAATAAATAAGGTCATTCCAATCTAGAGAATATGTCTTCAAATATGCAGATACTCTCTGGAATTACCTGAAGAAGAATTTTTAGCCTTTCCAGCGGAGCAACTGCAGTGCGTGATCTGCAGCACAACCAAACAGGCTTAATCGTTTAAAGCACAAAAATAGTCATATTAATACATTACAGGCCAACTACTACTTCAAAAAATTCATAGTAACCGAAAATTTTGAACTCCAATATCTACAGAGCAATTGCACTTGTAACTAATTTAGCTGTTTTATAAAGGAGTAAAATACAAAAGCTTAAAAACTTTAATTACTGCTCGTGTAGAAAAATAAAAATCGAATAAAAAACATTTTAAGAAAAATTGGTGAACGCCGAACGCGTCTATTTATATGCATACAGATATACACAGGTACACATTCAATAGCGACTGGGAGAGAGGGAGAGAGAGAGAGAGAGAGAGAGAGAGAGAGAGAGAGAGAACTGACACTCCCCCAGCGATGCCGCCGGCAGCGAGGGACTTGCAAATACTGAGCAGAGCGGCGTGGGTGGGAGCCTTAACTCCTTCGCTAGCAATCTTGGCTTCCTCGGCCAGATTAACGATCGTCGACACGGCACTGTCGCTTCGCTTGCCTACGACATCCTCCGACGCCATTCAACAGCGCCACAAAAATCCTGGGCACCCTCCGGGAGCTGAGCCGCCGCACGAATCGTATTGGCCGTCGGGCGATTGCGAGGGATACAAAGCGATGGAGGGAGAGGACGTTAGTTCCTTTCGTGAGAAAAGTAAACAAAATAAAAATAAATGAAAATGAAAAAACGAACACCAAAAAGTAAAACTGGCTTCTGTATAGGGTTTTTAACTTTATACGCCATAGCCGCATGGGTGTATCCGCTAATAAGGGAGGATTATGGCCTTGTTTGGCAAAGGGTGATTCGTAAAATGATGTTTGGTAAAATTAATTGTTTAAATTTAGCGGTTATCATGTAAAATGACAAAAATATACAATAATAATAAACAAATAAAATAATATAATAATAATAATAGAAATAATATAATAATAATAATAATTAGAAAAAAAAAAAAAAGAGACAAAGGGCAGGTTCCCTCTAATTTTGTCTCACATTACCACAAAACAAAAGAGGGGCATTGAGACTCCTCTATAAACGCCCCTTGTACTATTTTCAATACCCATCCGAGGTATTTAAGGGAAGCCTCAACATTTCTCTACCTTGAGGCTTCCAGTATGAGAAAAAAAATTATTTTTTATAGAAGGGGCAGTTTGGGGAAAAGGCAAACTCAAAAAAAAATAAAAATTGTAGCGTTTAGGGTTTTAGCGGTTTGGAGCCAAACCGCTGATTACCAAACATTATAATCAGCGTTTATGGTCAAATTCATTAAAAGAAATGGCTGATCCGTTGTTATCCAAACATGCCCTATGTCCTTGTTTGACAATCAGTTATTAGCGGTTTGTGTTAGCGAATAAAGGATAGTGGATTGTGTTAGCGGGTTTGTATTAGTGAATCGTTTGATATTGTTAGCAAAGGATTAGGCTTGGTCGTGAATATGCAATGCAATAATGTAAGTGCGAAAATAAAAAGAGAGAGAGATTTTTATAGTGGTTCGACTATTAACGAAGCCTACTTCACTCTTCTTCCCAACTTGTGAAGGATTGCACTAATTTCTCCTTTCTTAGTACAATGCACCACACAATGTGCTCTCTTGATCACAAAGTCGGGCAGTCACGCTTCACAGGTTTTTCAACTTCTTTAAAGTTTACTCCGCCTCCTTCTACTTTCTCCAAATAGAGTTGGTTGTTTGATGAAATAAAACTTGTATCATCCAACTTGAAATCTTGTCTTAATGATCTTGAGTGAACACTTAGTAGCATAAGCTAGATTTCTTTCAAAAGCTAGGTTAAGCTTTGATTGCTTTCTCTCTTTCACCCACTAGCTAGATCGCTTGTAAATATTTGAACTTGTAGTTTGTAATATCAATTATGGACCAACAAACCCTGGTATGTCGACTCATACACCAGAGGATCTGATTGGAACCAACTGCCCTTGTAGTGAGGAGCCTTTCTGACTAGATCTGACCTCGGGTGAGTACCAATCAACTCGACCCGGGGTGTGCGACCTTTAGTGGCTTAAAGAGCCTTAATTTGTTCTTACTCTATTGTACTCGGATCCGACCTGAGAAGTTGACCTCGGCCCCGAGCCCTACACCTAGGGATGAGTGTCAGTCAATTTCGATGGTTTTTTTAATAACCAAAAAATATTATGAGACCCTATAACTGACTGAAACCGATCGATTCATATACATAACCGAAACCAACGTTTATCGGTCGATTTTGTTTAACTGACATAGTTTAACTAAAAGAATAATTAAAGTTTGCTCTGTAGTTTCTACTTTATACACATTAAATGATTTTTAGTCCCTAGATATGTGTTGAATCTTGGTTGGAAGGGTTTCTAGGTGTTGAACATTAGGTGTTGAACATTAATAGTTTTTTCCTGTACCAGATTTTGCAGTAGTTTCCTTCGTCATTACATGATAAAGCTAAAGTCAAATCCACTAATGCAATACTGATATCTAGCCAAGTTGCTATTACATACATCTTACTAAGGCGTGTTTATGTTTTTGATTGAAATTAAAGGAAAATTCACTGTACTGTTTTTTACTTGAGAATTTTAGACATTGACTTTTGATTTGCTAGCCAAATATATGTAGCGGTCCAAAGCTTCATTCATTTTTTTTTATACTAACACTAGAGATATTACTAAGACCAAATAGGAATAACTTACCCATGTAAATTACATGTTCCTGTTGCTTACTACAGTGCTAAACCTAAACATGTCTTTATGTCACAGTCACAGTTACCAACTTCATAAATTTTTTGCCTTAGTTTGGGATTATTTATTAGAATTATTTATTTATTAGACTTAGTTTGGGTACTAAACCTCATTTTTTATATAAATTAAGCCTTAATTTTTCGGTCGGTTATCGATTTTTTTGAACAAAATCGATAACCGACCAAAAAACCGAAATAACCGACTTTTTTGAACTGTATAACCGAAACCAAATCGATAACCGAAAATTTAGTGCGGTCCGGTTATCGGTGATCGATTTTTCGGTCAGTCCGGTTATTTTGCTCACCCCTACCACCTACACCCACGCAACTTCATACCAACCATATTTCAACATTGATTTCTCTAGAGTTTAGGAAATTTGTCGAGCCTTCAAGTATTTTTTTAGTTGGGTGAATCAGATTGATGGTAGTGTGCATCATTGGTTCCCTTTAGCGTAGCCCTCTCCCGGATATAAGTGAAAGAGATACGGCGATGATATGATTTTGACCCTTCTCTATCACTTCTTTTAGTATATTTTCAGCATATTCAAATTGTGCAAGTAATGCATACTCATTCTTATGATGCTATTCATGTTTGCAACTCATACACAAAGCCACCACCTTTAGATCCAATATAATTATTAAATTGAAACACCAATCACCCAAAAATAACAATAATATTGTTGACTTATTTTAGATTCAAATATGATTTTTTTTTTTTTTGTAAACTAGCATCAGTAACTCAATTGCACATAAGACACTACCAACAAAAAGAAGCAGACAGGCAATGAAGACGAAGACAATGACAAATCTATCTAAAAAAATTAACAAAACTTAGAGTAATTACGACCAAAAGTAGTATCTACTACCTATATCCTACCAACTACAATAAGTATTTAGAGTATATAGTTGAAAAAATCACTAGGCGCTCCTCGGACGCTCGGGGAGCGTCTAGCGCCTAGGACGCCTAGGCGGGGATTAATCGGCGCCTAGGTGCTAGTGTATTTTTTATTATTTTTTAAATCTGTTTAAGTATTTTTAATTTTTTAAAGACTAATAATTATAAATTATATAATACTTTAATAGTTAATACTAAAATATTAAATATTAATGTAAAACTATCTAGAGTTTGTACAATTTAGGGTTATTTCGCTCAAAACGATGTTGTTTTGAGTGAAATAACCCATTACAAAAAAAAAAAAACAATACTTAATTAGCCGACTAGGAGGCCTAGGCAGTGCTTAGGCGGCCTAGGCAGAAATTAGGCAGTCAGTCGGCTAGCCGCCTAGACTACCATTTAAGGTGATACGCTAGGCGGTCAATCGGCGCCTAGCACCTAGGCGGGGATTAATCGGCGCCTAGGCGGGATTTTTGCAACACTATTGTAAACTATAATGAACTTCTCCTATAAAATCTATCTTTAATTTATATACTTTGAATTACTTATTTAAATACAAACATTGGACATTAAATTGGTCGCGCAATGCGCGTGCAAAACTTAGTATTTTGATAAAAGGTAGTAATTATTAGAAAAGAATTTTTTTTATTGATTAAAGAAAATAATTTTTTTAAGGTGATGTGAAAGTGAAATTACTTTTCAAAAATGAGAGAATTGCATTGATGGAGAATGAATAGTGATTAATTGTAAATTTTTGATATTTCAATTTGAAAGTAAGAAAAGTTTTTATGGGTACAGATAGCCTTGCAACTAATTAATTTGTTAACAATTAAATCCTAAGGTAGTGCTAAAAGCTAAGACTACATCTCCCTAATGCAACAGTCAGTTAGACCATACGATTGACTCTAGCAGAGCCGATGTGACCCTTATATCCATAGCTACATCAATAACCTAACTGGCTAATATAATTCATATTTGTCTTGAAAAAGGTAGAGGAGTTGATGGATCATGATTTTTATATCTGAAAGTTACAATTTTGGCTTTTATCATATTTTTTCGATCAAACTCATTGCACAATTATGTTTCTAGTTCAATTTGAAAGCCATTACACATAAGCTATAATATGTATCTTACAATCATTTTTCTTTTCTATAAAAAAGGTAAGTAATAATTTATTACATCATTGAATATTTATCACAATTATTATTGATGCTTTTGTCAGGACCGAGTCCACTATAAATCAGGTGTAGGTGTACAAACCGGGGATAGAAAAATAATAGTATTATTGCTCAGGTCGTTAGACCCAAAATAGTACATACAAAGTCCGAGATATTGACTTAAAACGATGGTCCAAATAATAAATAAATAATACAAGTTATAACCCAAATAATGAGCTAAGAATAATAATGTATGCTGGGAGATCGAACCCTGATATAAGTGTTGAAGGTTAGGACCATAAACCCCTAAGCTAGTTAGGATTTAGTGAGCCAAGGGATGATCAATAAAGTGGTGACAAGGGTGCCTTATATAAAGTAAAGAGCATTGCAGATGGTTGACAAATGCATGGCATCGGCTTGCCTCCCCCCCACTACTTAGATGTCAACTATCTCCACACGGGTAAATAGAGTGTTCTACCTTCTTGTAGACAAGATGCATGGTGGTTTGATGCCCTGGAACTTGTGTTGTTATGCTAGAGGTCTTAGGTTTGATAATTCCCCATGGTAGTTCCTCCTTTGTTTATTTTGCTACATGCTCCCTTCTTCCCTTGGCAATAAAAATGTAGCCCCATTGGGCCAAGATCTATCCAACAAATTAAAATAGGTCCCATCCGCATCAATCGACAAATTATTCTGTTGACCCGGGTCCACGGATCTAAAATACACAATTTACATACTGAATGTTCACAATTTATATACTGAATGTTCACAATTCAAATTGTGAACATTCAATACGTAAATGAACATGGGTCCACCTTGTTAGGTGAACTCGGGTCCATAATATAATTATCGCCATCAATCCATCAATATTTCATGAACGGTCCGCACATTTGTGTGAACCATAAATAAAAAGTAAATTTTTAATATACTAAAAGTAGATTATTTGTATATATAAAATACATTATTTAAAAATACATAATTTTTTTATATATTATTAAATAATGTACTTTTAGTATATTAAAAATATATATTGCATTTATGATCCACACAGTTATGTGAACCATGGTTTACACAATAAGTTGCCCCATCAATTATAAATATTCATCACAAGCACATCCAATTTTATTTTTGCGTATATTAATTTATTGGTCGAGTTGACTTTGTATTGATTTTTAGGCTATTAATGAACTATTTTCCTTTTTCTTTTTGGGAAGGATTTTATATGGTTCAGACTTAAAGAGTTTTCTATTGAAGAATATAAGGCACAGCTCTTATCATGTATTCATGTCCAGCAAAATATACCAGCTTTTCAAATTTAACGATTAGGAGGGTGTATTCCATCTGACTTTTATAAATTATTAAAAAGTTTAAATGTATTAAATTCAAACTTGTATAAAGTTTTTAAAAATCAAATACAACCAACTTGGTAATAAAAATAAGATTTGAAAATCAAATACTACTTGAGGTACACGACTGGAAATCTCGTTGTTTCCATCCAACAAAAGTTGGACGAAAAAGATGTTTTCGACCAACATACCGAGTTACCGACCAAATGGAATATCCAAAAAAAATCGGTCGGAATTTCCGTCCAACACTAATTTTTAGTTAGAAATAACATCCAAAATATAAAAATTAGACGGAATTTTCAAAGGGAAACCACCATTCTTTAATTAAAACATGGGAATTTCCATCCCACTACGTGCGTGGGTGGGAAATTCCGACCAATGTTGGAAGGAAAACTCCAGTACTGAATGATGTGAGTTTCCTTCCCACTGTTGGACATAAATTGTGATCAACTGTTGGTAGGAAAATCCAAAATTGTGAAACGTTTTTATTATTTTTTATATTACCATAATTTTATTTCGACCTGTTGTTAATAAATTATATGTCAATGTACACACTAAATTGAAAATATATTTAAACATTAAAATTATTTACAACAAACAAAATGATCATGTCCATAACAACGGACTATTACCATACATTAAAAAAAAAAAAAAAGTCATAAAAACATAAATTACTTAATCTTCATCGGCAGGGACTTGAGTTCATCATTTATCAAAGTGGAGTTGTTGTTTACGTTCAAGGAGGCTAGCCTTTCATAATTTGAACTGAGCTGTTCAAATATACACTTTGTCAAAAATCACACTTTATGTTGTTATCCGTGCTAATTTCAAATGAAGAAGCAAGTTTGAAACAAGGGAAGAAAGTAAAATAGAAAAATGTTAGAAAAAAGTGAGTTGAAATACGTAAGTTTGACCTGAAATATTTTATTTTCCGTCCAACGTTGTTGTTGGATAGAAAATAAATACCTACCATTTTTACTTTTTACCTACCTATCAACTTGGGTTTATCGACCAACACTACAATTTGGACGAAATTTTCTTCTAACACTGGACATTGGACGGAATTTCCTTCCAACATTCATGCGTTGGACGAAAATTCTGACCAACATTCCGTCCATACATCTTTAGTGGCGGAAAGTTGAGATTTTTAATAAAATGCTGACCAATATTATGGTTGGACGAAATGTTAGTCATAAATGACAAAGATTCAAACAGTGGTATATACTTGGTAAACGACAGTCGGACCAACTTAGTTGTGTTACTTCCATTAATATCTAATATATAATACATAATTGTGTATGCTATTACCTACCTATACACACATTGATATATATTCCGGTGAAGTATGCAAATGTGTAATCAACATATATATAGTAGTGATTTCAAGTCAATCGATCCTTACAATCTTGAAATGTCATTTTAATTTGATGGAGGAAGCTAACAACCTAGCCAATGTTTGAGTATGTGGTCCACAATTGTCGGTTTGTCAATTTTGTGTCACCATGTTTCATTTGTTGTACTTAGAATATCAATTTTTGGCCACACAATGGATGGGGATGATCTGTGGTTCACGTTTAATTGTTTATGAAAAATGAAGTAAAACATGCCGAATGGATAAGGGAGTAGATTTCATGTATTACATAATGCCAACGACTTTTGTTTTAGTAGAACAACGTAACCTACATCTTTCTTAGATTTTTTGATATATCACGTCGATCACAAAACACTTAATAAATTGATTTAACAACAACAACAACAACAACAAATAATAATAATAATAATAATAATAATAATAATAATAATAATAATAATAATAATAATAATTTGTGTTTCTCCACTTTCTTGTTTAATCTTTTTGCTTCTTGACATTGATCGAAAATCTCTTATTGAGACTCATGTATGCAATCATCCACATCCTATATATGGCTTGATGTTTAATTATTTTTTTTAAAGACACATGATTTTTATAAGATAGTATCTGTTATATACTTTTGCAATATTTTTCAAACAAAAAAATTAATGTTCCCATCATCGGAATTTGATCATGTGATCGCTCATTTAGAAAGGTAACAAAGGTGTCATCACATGCACTACAAAATAGTTTACTGTTACACTTGATATGCTATAACTTAAAATATAATGTATTATTATTATTATTAAAAATACACTACTCAAAGGTAAATCACCTAAACAAGCCGCATCACATGCCTAGTTAATTAGCAAATTACTTGATGATAACTAAAAGACACAAAGTATTAATTGTAAATTTTTATAGGTTTGACAATATCGTGTGTGTCTAAAAGTTTAGAGTCCAATTCACTATTGATACTTTTTTTTAATCATAAAGAGAAAGAACTCCGAAACAAGAGAGACACACTCTAACACCACAACGCACACTAGGGATGCTCAGGGCGTCTTTCTCTATACGGAGTATTTAATTTCTCACTATTGATATACTAGTTGAATGACTTATTTGACAATTTTTTATTATATTTATGTTGTTTTGAGAAACAAATTTTAATTGTTTATATTAATAACATGATTTAATCTAGAGAGTATATATTATCACCTTAGTAGAGTTTGATTTGTAATTAATTGATATTAGATCCAATTGTTTGAGGTTCATTTATAATTTTTTGCTATTATTTCCAATTTAATTGTTGATTTATAATTGTTTGAGGTTGATTTATATATTACCATTTTGTTTTGTAGTCTTTGATATTAAGCTAAAAAATGCTCAAATAATATTATCTATATATTTTTATCAATTTACAAATATATTTACAAAATTAAAAAGAAATAAATTTTAAGCAAAATTAAATTAGATATGTGGATATCCCACACTGCCAACTTTACTTGAGCATGAAGTTTCTTTATGAAAGGGAATTTCATACTCCATTTGCATATTACCAATTAGACACTGCATTTATTTATGAAAGGGAATTTCATGTTATAAGAGTGTTGAATAAATTATCATTATTTAATAACTAATAAATAGTGTAATAATTAATTTTTTTTAGTAGTATTGACTTTGTGACAATGTAGTATAAACACGGGGCTCAAACCTGAGACCTCTCATTTAAGAAGCCACAACTATACTATTTGACCACAAGGTCTTTGACAAATAGTGTAATTAATTAAGTGGTCAAATTCTTCTAACTTTTTAGTAAAACACTGCTTATCAACCAACTTTTTTATTTTTATATTTACATTTGTTAGTTTTTTTCCTAACATTTCTTTATAGTAAAATACTATCATTCGTATTTATACTATTTTTATTACACAAATCTCTTTCGTATTATAATTATTTTGTAGACACGGGTTTTGAAGGTTCACAATTAATCTTTTAAAAATTCACAATTTGTATACTACAAACACACAATGTGAATATTTACAATTTACGTATTAAATGCTTACAATTTAGTTTTTAAAAATTCACAATTTATATATATACTACGAATACACAATGTTAACATACACAATTTATATTTTTAATTTAGAAAAATAATTTATATTCTAGAAATTCACAATTTCAATACTAAAAATATACAATTTAGGACTAGGGTCCACTTACAAATAGACCCTAATCTATGGTATAACAACTCACAATACAACTACTCCTCCAAATTAACAAACTTTTTAAAATTGTCATGTAATAAGTTAAAAATCAAAATTTGAGAATTATTAAATTATTTTGTGAAACTTTGTATACTACATACCTTTTCAGAAGTTATTTGGTTGTTTCAATTCTTATTTAATTTTATCTTTTTCCAGTTCAATTTGGATAGATAATAACTATTTTAATTAATTTTTATTTTATTAATAGAGGTTAATAGGTACGTCACAAATATATAAATATTAATTTTTTTGATATTAAATTGTCAAATTATAGATGTTTAGATATAATTATCACAATATATAAATATTAATTTTTTTGACTACAATATGCGAATATCAAAATATGCATTGTATCAAATTGAAGGATATATTTCATGTATTTCAACTAAAAATTTAAACTTATTGTTAAATTATTTTGTGTGTGTATATTGGATCATATGAGAACAAGTCCTTAGAAGAAAAACTAAGAATCAATCTCAACTTTACACATGAAAAAATTGAACGCATCAGATCAGATAAAAAAAAAATGCGGTGACATTTTCGTAATTATCACCAACTTTACTATGCAAATTTGAACACCTTAATGTGCAATTTCTAGATTTTTCCAGATTTGCACTTATAAGTTATAATATTAACATTTTGCATATTTAGTATTAAAATATTGTACTTGCAAAAATGTGAAAGTGCATTGCACTTAGGGTTTCGATTTTAGAGTTTATGACTAAGTTTTTGATTTTATTTAGTTTAGACGTTTACTTTTTACTACTTAGGGTCTAGCATATACGGTTTATATTTAAAATTTAGTCTTTTCATTGATTTTATAAAATTTACTAGGTTTGCATATTTGGTTGTTAAAGATTGCATATTTAATTGTTAAAGTTTGCATGGTGAAGTTTATGATAATTACAAAAATGCCATTGCTTCTTCTTCTTCTTCTTCTTCTTCTTCTTCTTCTTCTTCTTCTTCTTCTTCTTCTAAAAATGTAAAACTAAGATTTGTTCTTACTTTTATCCTAAGGGTGTATTCTCATGGAATCCTAAGCGGCATATATATATATACTATTATTTTAGACACTTTTAGTCATTGTCATGACTTTTTCTATTTTTAATAAGGGCATTTTTATCTTTTTATATTTTTCTTTTGTTATTTTGCTGGTTTCAATCAATTTAAGCACAAAGAGTCAACATCGTCTCCACTGAGACTCGAACTCATCCCCTAGATGCCACTAAACCACAAGGTGTCAAGGTCTTGACCTACTATATATTGGCTATGTTTGGCAAACCTAGCTGAAACGGTAGCTGAAAGCTGAAAAGCTATAAGCTTGAAGCTGAAATCTGAAGAGTTGTTAAGCTCGCTGTTATGCTTAAAAGTGTTTGGTAAAATTAGCTTTTTCATAAGTTGATAAATGTAAAAAGACTAAAAGGACATCTTTATAAAAGTTAAATAGTTTTAAATTTAAATATGTTTGTTTACATATTAAAATATAAAATAATGAAATCAATATAATTTAATAAAATATAAAGTAAGAACATATATTTGAAAATATATAAAGTAAAACAAGATGTTTATAATTCATAAAATTAGTTCATACAAAAATTATTGTTCAAACACAAATATCAAATTAAAATTACAACGAAACATATTGAAGAAAAAAAGGCTAAAAGAGTTTTAATTGAGAGGATAAATGATGTCATTTATATAAAATAATAAGGATCAATATGGAAAAAAGTTAAGAAGCTACTAGCTTATTTTTGAAAAGCTACCTGAAGTAGCGTTTCAAAATAAGCTCTTATTTTAAGCTACTAGCTTATTTTGAGAACATTACCAAACAAAGCTTATAGCTTATTAGTAGCTTAAAATAAACTATAAGCTCCTAAATAAGCTCTGCCAAGAACAGCCATTTTGTTAAAACTTACTGTTAATATTTTAGAAATGTTAGTTAATCATGGCTATAATGAAATTTTACTTCCTCTTTCTTTTCTTTTCCACAAATCGTACTCCAACTCCAATATAATGGGGGCCATGGTTTATATTTTTTGGCTATTAAGTCAAGGAAATTAAATTAAAAAATTCAATATGATAAGTATTTTTTTGCCACTAAATCATAGAATTGAAATACAGTTTAAGCAGTACAAATTTCATCACTAATTTTGAAAGAGCAATAATAAATTTTGACAAATCGAATACCAACAACACAAAAATGTCACATTATTGACAACTCGAGATATTAAAAACGTAACATTCATAATATATACATATAAACTGAATCTATATATTATTATTATTTAACTTATGATACAAAAGTGTAAATTTTCAATATATATATATATATATATATATATATATATATATATATATATATATATATTTTACATTGAGAAAGGGATTGGAGTGTCCCAAACGAAAGTTATCGTCAATATTAGATAAAGATAGGCGGTGGCAATGATATAAGAAGAAAAGTAATCAGTAACACAAAGTTTGGGAATTGGTACCACTATAGAGTAAGATATATACAAACAAGCCACGTTAGCAAACTAATTTAGGAAACTTTTGGAACAAACAACTCTTTACCTGCAACTATACTAATATGCTATATTCCTTCAAAATTTAAAAAAAAAAAAAAAAAAAGAATACTAATATGCTATATATATCATTATGTTATTAATCATTGAACCCACGTTAGGGGTATCTAACCACCCAACCACTTACAACTACAATAATGAGAATAGGTGCAAGAAAACGTACAGAAATATGTCTACAGCTGCATGAGACAAGATTAGCTAGCTAATTATCACGCATAAAAAGCCAATCCGATGCTGAATTCTAAACAAACACCTTATTTAATTTTTTTAATCACCATAAGATTAATTCAGATTTAACTTCATGTGCACAAAATTTAGAGCTGAACCTCCAACTTTGTGTTTGCACTAGCTGTCTAACTGTTTCAAACTATTGAGTTTCAGTATCTCTCTACTATGTAGTGTGACTTTTATGAATTTTGACCTGGATCTCACGGTAGTAAAATTTAACTTTTAATTGACTCTTTATCTTACAAATAATTAGGCTTTTGACTATGCAATTACATACTTACATTATTATAACTTAGGTGATCTCAGCATCGTCAGAGTAATATAATCCTAAGTTCACCAGATCCAATTCTCTAGCAACACTGTAGAGTGAATCATAAATCGCACAATAATCAGCCTACCGATCAGATCCTAATCTTCATGTGCACATAATGATCCAATTTAGATCTTCCATCATCATGGGGCCTTTTCTCCATATATACTTACATGATTAGTCCACTTAACAATGGACTCAATCATCTAGGTTAAGTTTTTAAATTACTTAATTATTATTTAAAAAATCACTTACGTATAAAAAAGAGGTGGAGTTGGGTTAGCTAGCTAGAGTACAATCATTCATTCACCACAAGATTCCATCGTTTTGCAGACATGAAGAAAAGAGAAGACGAAGAAGAAGAAGGAGATCATGATCGTGAAGAAAGTGACGGCGGCGATCGGACGGCGGCGGGTGTGATTAATGTGTGGGACTGCGGGAGCCCCTTGTATGATTCTTTCGAGCTTGTTTCGGTTGCGCATCTCATCGAGCGGAACATGAGGGCCCTACCGCCGCCGCCGCCGTCCGGCAGATCGTCGGCGGCGGAAATGGATATGAGGTATAGGGGATTGTTGGCGAGAAGATCCTCCGGTCACCGGAAAAGGAAGAGTGAAGAGAGTACGCCTAAGGTGCGGAAGCTTAAGAGTGGGTTTTATAGCTTTTTTGCTACTGTTGGGTTGATCAAGAAATAATTAGAGAATTATTATGAAAGATTTGTAATGGATAAATTCAAGATCGATCTACTTCATAATTTTTAAATTTCAATGCCTTTAATTTAGTATTGTATTTTCATAATTAATTATTATAATTATAATTGCATATCCAGTTTCAGCTCTACTGTTTAATAAGATGTTCTTATATGCAAATGATTAAATTCATCATGAGATCAGGGACAGAACTATGGACTGGATGCATATGGCCCAGCCCCCAAACTTTTTTGAATATTTTATTTGTTATACTGTTCTCGTTCATTAACGGAATTAATCATACAAATCGCTCCATCAACTAAAAACAGTCATGCATCACCACCCATAAAATCTAGAAAAGCTATCACCGTCTTATCCATTTAGATTTTAGGCCAAGGCATAACACATTATAATGCCCATCGCAGGCACCGTCATCATCCATTTAGGCGCGTAATTGAATCTCGTTAATCCATTTATGCGCGCCACTAATTTAAAGAATAATTTAATATTGAATTATTAAAATTAAATCATTAAATTTTAAAAAAAAAATTACATGTACATCAAACAATTTAAATTATATAAATTTGGTCCAAAACTATATAAATAATGTTGTTCTTTGTTAATTACATATCATTCCAATTCTAAATTACATTTTCGTTATCGACCTACATAATACATATAGATTTATTACAATTTCGGCTGCTACAAATTAGGTGTTACGAGCTTTATAGAACAGGTTACAGAGTAATTCCGTCAAACGAAGCATTAGGTGCCATTCAAAGCTACAAATTAGAGGTCACGAGCAACTTATCAGACTTGATCAAGGCTAGTTCTGCCTATTAATGAAATTTTTTGGTTCCACAAGATGGTTTTTAGTTGGATTTAAAAAAAAAAAATCATATATAATGCTATGATTAGGGCAAATTATTATGTGGTCCACATAGTGTTTTGTGGACCATATTAAAAAGTACATTTTTAATATATTAAATGTACATTATTTGTATATCGAATGTACAATATATAATATAATGTACATTCAATACACAAATAATGTATATTTTTAATATACTAAAAATACATTATTTTATGTACATAATTTGATAGTATCCACAATAATGATTTCTGATTAGTATAGTTGTTATGTCTGTTTTCTTTTTCACGCGTGTTTGTAATGGGTTTGGACTTCAGCTCAATGAAATGTTAATGCAGATCAAGCCCAGTATTGGTGATGGGTCTAGAGAATTTAAGCCCAAATCTGCTTTGTCCAATAGTTATATCATGGACCAATGTGGATGTAGTCAATTGTTATATAGTTGACCAATGTCTAATATGGACATATGGTGCTATATTTTAAAAAAGAAACGGGAGTTGTTACTGTGAACTTATGGCGTATCACGTTACAAATATGTACATTGTCAAATTAACTTATAGTACAATTAAAATGATAGTCTAGTGGTGCTACAATTAACCGATTGTATATATAAAATGAAATTAAATACCAAAGCTTATACATATATGTATATTATCATATGGACCTATAGTAGAATTAAAATAATATTTTAATGTTGCTATAATCAATCAACTTATTGTGTACATAAAATGTAACTGGATAACAAAGAAATGAAGTGTAATTAAAATGATACTTTAACGTTACTATAATGAAACTAATATTTGTGAAAAATAAAACTACAAAACAAAGCTCATACAATGATAACATTTTTTTTTTTCTAAAATTAGAATCAAACACCGTCGTTTTACTCCATGGTCCATGATGCTACATAGACCATATTCCATATATTAAAATTTGCCGCATGTAGCAATATGCACCCAATTTATCTCTATTTTTTCAAACTTAAATTCATATTGTTTTTTTATATACAAATAAAATTAATGTATAAAAAATTATAATCATATAGAACAAATATGATTAATATTATTAAACATCGTCTGTAGTGCATGCAATGTTTATATACATTAAACTTTTTTTTTTATGAACATACAGAAACAACATTATGAACCTATTATAGAGGAAATAAAAGTACATATGATATACATGTAATTTAATGTTTATATATACATTAAAATTTAAGTTTACGAACATATATAACAAATATTATAAATATAGTACAATATTATTAAACATAATGCTCTAATTGACACTTAATATAAAATGACGTCATTTTAAATCATGATTCATTATAGAAGTACTTATATAATTTAGGTGATATGACAAACCAACTATTTAACTGAGTCATGATGACAACAAGTTGCTATATTCAATTGGTTTAGTTTGTAGTCTATACGTAGATCCGGTCAACCATAAAGCCCTTAAATGATAGATTAATGGTCAAACAATTCTTAGGAAAATGATTTTACAAGTAGCATTAAAATCGCCGGCAATAATAAGTGGTTGGCATTTGGCAAGCTCCAAACACTACATTTTACGTAACTACTTCGAAATAGTCAATGAGGGTGACACCATTCATCATCCTTTCTCAACCTTGAAACGTCATCGGGTAACTCAATGTATGTGGTCATGCTCACACGAGTATATATACACTTCCACATGAGAATTGTGAAAAAATCTTAATTATAAAAATTAAGTGATTAATAGATATGATTAAAAATCATCGTCTTAAATTCATTCACCTAAACAACAATTCAAATTATCCAGAAATATCAATTAAGGGAAAATTATGTCTAAACAAAATTTGAATATTCTATCAAAATAGGTAAGATAGTGATAAAATAAGAGTTTCTATATCATCAAACCATTTCATTTAAATAATAAATTATTATTATTAAATATAGGAAAAGCATAAGGGTGTTGGCGACTATGTGCACTTATGCACAATATCATGTGCACCATTGAATACCACCAGAATCATGTGCACACTACTATATTGTACTAGACGTGCACACGTATACGTTGCACTGTGTATATTCTAACATTTCATTGTGCACACGTTCACATTAAAATGGACACATAAACATCATGTACCACTGCCACCACCAAGAAAAACATCTTTACAAAAATCACAATTGATTCACATACTTAACTAGTGCACAAACACATCATTATATGCAAATTACACCGTAAACAAATACATAGGCATATGTACTATAGTGCACACTTGTCACACCTATACATTGCACTATATATGCACACTCTAATATTACATTGTATACATGTTCACATTGAAATGTAGACATACACATCATGCATGCACCACCACTAGTCCACTACCACTACTACCAAGGATTAAAAGCTCAGTTGATACACATACTTGACTAGCGTACAAAGTACACATACATCATTAGATGCAAATCACACAACAAACAAATGCACACGCATATGTACTATAGTGCACACATGCCACTCTTATATATTGCATTTGCACACTCTAAATAAAGATACTACTAGCAAGAATCAAACTTCCAACCTCCTCATTGCCACGCGTGATGTCTTTGATTCTAAACTATTATTCACTCCCTATTTTAGTTGTTTTTTATATTAACTGCCTAATTCTTAATTAATAGGAAATTGATACTATTTTATATATTTGATGTCTACAGGTGCAACTGCCTAAAACGAGTAGCAAAGGAAAGATTTTGGAATATTTTGGATCAATTTTGGAAGCTGCCTCATGGCCCAAGACCCATCTGTCTGCTATATATTCTGCATATTTTCTACAATTTAGGTGGTTCCCATCCCTAATTAGTTTTAGGTTATTTTTCCTTTTCTTTTTAGATTTTCCCTAGCATAGTTTATATTAGTTTTACATTAGATTATTTAATTTCAAGGTTTGAAATCACGGATTGGAGTTGAACTTCTTCTTCATTATCAGTAAAGTTTTCTCTTCCCTTTATATTTCTTGCAATGTTTATGGTTATTTATTATAGTTTTGCTTTGTTTACTTTTATGATGTGTGAGTAGTTAGTTTTTGGGTTTAGATTAGGGTTCTATTGCTATTCGATCTTGATGTCAAGTTTATGATTATTGCATAAAGTGGATAGCTTATTAACCTAGGGTTTTTATGTTTGAATTGGATTATAAATTCCTCTTATTGATAATTGATGCGCAGCTTTTATTGATTTGCTTTGGAGAGGATTTCATCACAACGAAAGTTGGGTGAAAGACTCAAGCCTAACAAATATCAAGCCAATTTTTCCTACTATGAGAATATGAGTAATTTGGGGGCTTATAATGTTTTTGTGTTTAAGGTTATGATTGATGCATCACGAAAGTGGGGCAATCTTAGCCTAATTCTAGTTTATTGATTACGAAAGTAGCTGAACTGAATTCTTGAGTGCATTGCCAATAAATCCCTTGATTAATTGTCTTTCACCGAATTCTAAGTTTGTTACCTAATTCTATGTTTGTTAGAGCATCAAGATTGCAATACCCCTAATATGAACCATTCATTTATAATATAGTTTACCCCTCATTTAAATTTGCATCTTTTTATTTCCATTCCTTAATCATAATTTACTTGGATTCTAGTGAATTCCAAATATTTTAGTGCCTAGAATTTTACAAATTATACAAGTACGTGTCATAGTCCCAATCCTCAGCGGAACGACATTTACACCCTCATATTTAGTATCACTATTTTACTCATCACAATTTTGGCGTCGTTGCCGGGGATTGGTTTATTTGGTTGTATTGTGTGATTGTTTTATTTCTAGCATTAAAGTTAGTGAATTTTTAGGAGATCAAGTTTTTATTTAATCACCATTTTTTTTTAATTTGTTGCTAATGTGCCTACAAGTCTATATCATTTGATTTGATTGAAAAGGATGTCCCATGATGGATCAAGGAGAATCTTGCAATTCTCAACCCTATGAAGGGTATGGATACTATAATGCCCCATCCATTAGTCATTGTACAATTCAAGCCCCACCTCCAAATAAGTACTACAATCCTCAACAATACCAAAATCCCCAATTTGCTTCATATGACCAATACTCCCAATATTCACATGACTACAATCTACCTCAACATCATTTCCCACCTCAAGATTACTCTCAAATTCCATACCCCTCACCCATTCATTACACACCATACCCCAAGGACACTCAACCCTCATATGATCACTACAACAATTCACCAAGTGTGGGGAATTATGGGATAAACGAGGCGGGAGACTTTGGCGTTGGCTAGGAATTGGGGAGTCACTATTGTACCCGATGATGACATTGAGGATGCTGGATATCCCATGAGACCAAGTGAGGAAGAATATGCCAATAATCAATGGGAACTTCAAGAGCCATTCTATCAAGAACCTCCACAAGCTGGTGTGATGGCGTGGCGATATGCAAGCAGGCAAGCGGTGGCAGGCACCGGAGGGCGCAACTGCTACCCAGGGCCGAGGCGCACCAGGAGCGCCCTACGGCGTGCCATTGTACCCAGAGTGGTGGTGTCGTCTGAGGCATTCGGGCGCATACCAGGGGCGTTGGGCGCGTCTGGCATGTCCGGCCGTTCCCTTCGCGGACGGCCTGTAGCGAGGGGCTCAGGCATGTTACCGCGTGGCGTCTAGCGACTAGGGGATGTAGTTGAGGCGGTTGATGACAGGGGATAACGTGGGACGCGTGTCTGGCTGGAACTGACAGACCGTGGATGGAGTACACGTGGGTGGTCCGAGTTGAGTTACTGGTAGTATAAAAGGGGGAGGGGTTGGTCCGTAGAGGACACACCGCAGAGACACAAATACTCCTATGGTCAAGTGGTCTGGTATTTCCCCCCCTTCTAGCATACCAGGGCTCGAATCTTGTTGGTAACATATTTAACTCTATTTTGTTCACTTGTCCGTTCCTTAGTTTATTTATTTATCTTTTGGACCGCCATTGTGGCCGATCTTTTGAGCTTTGTATATATTTTATTGGGTCTCACGTCCCCTCACAATAAAATTATTATTTTCCTACCCATGTTTTATATTCTTGTACTCAATGTATGGTGGACTCGGTCTTGATAAAACAATTATATATTATTATTTATTGCATATAATAAAATAGTATAGTTTCATATAAGAAAAATAAGTACAAGTTGTGATTATAAATAAAAATGTATTATCCATAAAAAGAATATACTCCGTAATACTGTAATACATATAATTAAATTAAAGCTTATAGTTTTTTTCCTATTTATATATTAAAATATATTACACTATGTAATATACTCATTTAAAAAAATTAAAAATAAAACTAGCTCTCATGGCGCCATCAACCCGCATTAAGTAAGTTAGAAAATGTGTGAAGGCGGCGGAAATTTGGGAAGTATTCCTTCCTTTTGATGCCAAAAATAGTTTCTTTAACTTGGATTTTGATTACTGGCTCACACTTAAATGTAACAGGAAAAATGAACAGGAACACTCATGATAAGTGGGGCGAAACCTTCGCTCTCGTTGCATGGTGGATATGGAAATGGAGATGCAAAAAGGTCTTTAAGATGAGGATTGAATTCACTAAACAATAACGTAAGTGTACAGAGATAATATAACTGAACTATGGAAGTGAGAGGTCTAGTATAACACAACAACTAGAGTCCTAACACTCCCCCTCAAGCTTAGGGTTGTGCAATCACCTTGAGCTTGGTACGCAAAAAAGTAAAATGAGAAGACGAAAGAGGCTTAGTAAAGACATCAACCAACTGATCTTTTGTGGAGATGAAGTGAACCTGCAGCTCCTTTTTGGCCACCTTGTCCCGCACGAAGTGAAAATCAATCTCAACATGCTTCGTGCGAGCATGAAAGACAGGGTTGGCGCACAAGTACGTAGCCCCTAAGTTGTCACACCACAGGCGAGGAACCGAGCGCACAGGTAACCCAATTTCCTTCAGAAGAGACACAAGCCAAGTCACTTCCGCAGTCACATCCGCAAGCGCCTTGTATTCAACTTCAGTCGACGACCGTGCCACCGTGCGCTGCTTGCGACAGGACCAGGAAACCAAATTATCACCAAAATACACTGCAAACCCGCTCGTGAACTTCCGATCATCAGGATTACCAGCCCAATCCGAGTCCGAGAAAGCATGAAGATCAGAAGAGACAGACCTCGTAACATGAAGACCATAATGCATAGTCCCTTTAACATATCGGATTACCCGCTTGAGCATACACCAGTCAGCAGTCGAGGGAGCATGCATATGCTGACACAGCAAATTAACAGCATAAGATAAATCCAGGCGAGTCACCGTAAGATACTGAAGAGCACCTGCTAAACTGCGATACTACGTAGGATCAGCATACGGAACTACCGGAGCATCTGCAGGCTTCACAAGAGAAACCGGGGTAGACACCGGTTTACAATCAACCATGCCGGAGCGTTTAAGAATGTCAGTCATGTACCGACGCTGTGACAGAAACAGACCATCCGGCACCGAGACAGTTTCAATACCAAGGAAAAAAGTCGGAGCACCCATGTCACGCACCTTGAACTCCAGAGCCAACTTAGACACAAGATCAGACACCCGAGCCGAGTCCGATCCCATGACCAAGATATCATCAACATAGACCAGAAAATACAACTGAACGGCATCACGGGAATAGATAAATAAAGAAACATCAGTCTTGGACGGAACAAAACCAACAGAAAGCAGGAAAGTGTGCAACCGAACAAACCAAGCACGGGGAGCCTACTTAAGCCCATACAAGGACCGCTGAAGCAAGCAAACATGAGTCGGCGCAGCCTCGTCTTCATACCCAGGAGGCTGACGCATATAGACCGTCTCAGCAAGATTCCCACTCAGAAAAGCGTTGTGAATATCCAATTGACGAATAGACCAGCCTCTGGAAACAGCCAAGGAGAAAAGTAGACACATAGTCGTTGGTTTAACCACCGGGCTAAAAGTTTCAAAGAAATCCCGACCGGCAATCTGATTAAAACCCTTGGCCACAAGACGAGCCTTGTGACGCTCAATCGTGCCATCTGCCTTCCGCTTGGTACGAAATACCCATTTGCACCCGACAACATTCATACCAAGAGTGTGAGGAACCAGGCGCCATGTGTGGTTCTGAAGCAGTGCATTAAACTCCAAGTCCATGGCCTCACGCCACTCCGAGTAACGCACAGCCTGAGAATAACATGTCGGGTCAGGCGACGCAACGGTAGAAAGAGCAACATGTTGAGTGGGTCCCTGACTACGAGTCGCCATAACATGAGACCGAGGAGGTGGAGGCTGCTTAGGACGCCGGCCCCGGCCTGAACGAGGGGCTACTGTAACAAGGCGATCATCCGTAACAGTGCGGTCGTCGGATTCCAAAGAAGCCGTAGGAGGAACAGCAGTAGAAACAGCCACCGACTCCAACTGAGTAGGTAGAGCAGCCACCCCCCAAGGCAGAGCAGGAGACGGAACCGGAGCCTGCACAGAAACAGAAGCAACAAAAGGAAAAGCAGACTCATCAAAACGCACATGGCGACAGATAAATACCTTATTAGTGTTAATATCTAAACAACGATAGCCTCGGAACAAATCAGGATATCCCAAAAAAACACACGGAGAAGACCGATATTGAAGCTTGTGGCGATTGTAGGGACGAAGAAGAGGGAAACACAAACAACCAAAAACCCGAAGGAACGAATACGAAGGCGGAGAACGATGTAAGCGGAAGTGAGGAGATTCATTATGTAAAACATGAGTAGGCATTTTATTAATAAGATAAACAGCCGTCTCGAATGCATAGTCCCAAAAACGAGAGGGAACGGATGCCTGAGCCATTAAGGCAAGCCAGTTTCAACAACATGCCTATGCCTACGCTCAACTCGACCGTTTTGTTCATGTGTATAGGCACAGGACTGCCTATGCCGTATACCAAGAGAAGCTAAAGTGTTATGCAGCTTTTTGTATTCTCCCCCTAAGTCCGATTGAATAGAAAGGATTTTAGAGGAGAATGACCGTTCAACTAGTGACCGAAACCGCTCAAATATGGAATATAAATAAGACTTCGCACGCATAGGATAAAACCAAATGTAACGCGTAAAGTCATCAACAAATAACACAAAATATTTGTAACCATTAGCAGAAATTAACGGCGCAGGGCCCCAAATATCAATGTACACAAGTTCTAAAACACGAGTAGTAGAAGTAGAAACACGAGATAAGGAAAACCGGGAAGACTTTCCCAACTGACAAGCAGAACAGACACTAGACAAATCACTAGATTTAAATGAACTAGCAGAAGACTCTAAAATCTGACGTAAGACCCGCAAGTGAGGGTGACCAAGCCGCATGTGCCAGGTAGAAGGAGATGCACGAGCAGCGACAAGCGCAACCGGAGACCTCGAACTCGGCCATGTGTATAAGCCCCCAGACGCACCCCCTCTAAAAAGAATCTTCTTGGTGGAACAATCCTTTACAAAGAAACACGAAGAATGGAATTCAAAAAACACGTCATTATCTTTCGCAAATTTTTGCACAGACATTAATGACGAAGACAGACCGGGAACAAGTAAGACATCATTTAATTTAAACAATCTATCAGAAGAGGCTAACGAAGTAGAACCAACACTAATAATAGGCAAACCTGCACCATTGCCGACCCGAAGAGTGTCCGGGCCATCATAACCACTAGTAGATGAAATCACCGAAGAATCAGGTGTGGCGTGGTTAGTAGCCCCGGTGTCTGGAAACCACTGATGCGAGCCAACAGCACTAGCACCATCTGATGACACAGCCATGTGTGCCTGCGGACCCGGGGTGTCACTGTAGCGCCGAAAACAAGAAGCAGCAGAGTGACCAGACCCATTGCAGATTTGGCACCGCACACCTCCATTCCGTGATCGACCACCGCGCCCTCGGTCGCGATTCCAGCGACCACGGCCACCGGAGGATCCAGCGCGATAGCCACCGCACTACTGCTGCTGCTGACCGCCAGTCCGTTCGCCACCACGCCGAACTGCCATAGCCGCCGGAGCACCGAGATCAGCACCTTCGTCCGCACAGATATATTCCTGATGCACCAAGAAATCGGCGATCTCGGCTAGAGGCACCGGATCACCACGCGTCAGAGAAGCCACCAACGGTCGAAACTCAGGCCGCAATCCACGAAACACGTATAAATTTTGGTCGTCCAGGGAGATAGACAGTCCGGCAAGAGCCAAATCCTCAATGAGAACTTGAGCCCGATTGATGTAATCAGTAATGGACTGTCCACCTTGGCGCAAACCCTGAAACTCTCCTAGCAACCTCAGCGTCCGAGACCGGGTAGAAGAACCGAGCGACCGCTCAATGGCTAACCACAACTGACGGGAGGTGGATTGGCCAACAGCAAGATGCATTGTCTCCTCGGACATGACGGAAATCAAGAGGGAGAGCACTGCCTGGTCTTGACGGAGCCAGTGCAAGCGAACCGCCATAATCGCAGCAGTAGAGCCGCTGTATGCCGTCAACGTCTGCGCAGCCGGAACCGACGAAGTCACTGCTGAAACCGGCGCTGCTGGGCAGGGGATTGTACCATCGACGAAACCAAGGAGCTCCTGGCCACGGAGAAACGGAAGCAATTGGGTCCTCCAGAACAGATAATTACGTAGTGTCAATTTAATGGACACATAATGATGCGCCGATGAAAGAGAGGCGGTGACCGGTGGCGGTGCAACGGCGGGGATGGCAGAGACAGTCCGCTCGGAATCACGAGCAGAGCTGTTGTGATTGTCAGAATCTACCATGAGAAGATGAAAAAAACCTAACCTGGAGACTACTGATACCAGATGAGGATTTAATTCACTAAACAATAACGTAAGTGTACAGAGATAATATAACTGAACTATGGAAGTGAGAGGTCTAGTATTACACAACAACTAGAGTCCTAACATTTAATGAGGAAGACTGGGACATCAGGAACAAAATCGGTTGGCTACGACAAGCAATTGAGGAGACTAATAGAGCCTTTAACAGAAAACGTGTGATTGAACAACATCAAACAGAACGTGATGATCTACCTCAAACTCAAGAGGATTGGAGCACGCTACATGTGGACGCCTCTTTCATCACTCCCAATAGGCCCACGGGATGCGGAGGAGTTCTGCGAAACTCAAAGGGAGAGTGGATTCGAGGGTTCAGCTGCACGACAAAGACCGACAATGCGATAGAAGGAGAACTGTGGGCGATCTACACAGGATTATCTTGGGCATGGAGCATGGGAATCAACTTGCCAAAGTCGCTCCTAGAAGGAATTGCGAGTGGATCGAATTCATGCAACCTCCGATTGATGTTTGCGCTTTTATTGAGAATGATTGTGCTAGGAGGGCTTTCATTAGGAAAAACCAATGATTGTACCGGGTATCACCCTTCCCTTTTCCCAAAAAAAAAAAGAAAAAAGAAAAATCTATCTAGTAGAGTCCACATTGATACCTTCAATTAAAATTATAAATAATCATATTGTCTCAAAACTTAAAGTGAAACGATTAAAGAAGTATAACGTAAAAATGTAAGGGAAAAAAAAAACTAAATTAGGACAAATTAAACGTTTATCACAAAACGTGACAACACGAAAGTAGTTGTCAGATACTTAAAAAAAAAATTGTCCTATTTAAGAAGTTAGGTGTAGTTTTGCGGTTGAATGCTCACAACTTGACTAGCTAGTTTTGCAAGTGGCTTGAGATATTGAAACCTTAAAATTTAATATAATTTATTCTTATTTAATATTAAAGTAAATTACTTTAATAACTTTAAAATTAAAATAATAATCACCCCGTATTTGTATTTTTGAGTTAGGCGTCATAGAGCATTCTCATTTATGATTGTTTTTGAGTTTTTTTTTTCTTGCCAAGATAGAAGGGAGAGATCGTGAAATGGAAGAGAGAGAAGGTGTAGGAAAAAAAATTTTAAATTTACAGTAAACTTAATCTTTGTGGGATCCGTGCAAAGAAAGAAAAAGAGAAAACATCACAAATTGTGACGTTGAGTTGAATCTTTGTGGGGTCCGTACAGAGAAAGAAGCAAAAAAAAAAAAATCACAAATCGTGGCGTTGAGTGCACTATGCACCAACTGGGTGCGTAAATGAAGTTTTTTCTTTTTCTTAAAGCAATTGTTTTTTTTTTCCTCCATTTTTTTTTTATTTTTTTATGTGGCCTGAAAATATCAAGAAAAATCTTCTTCTGTTAATGAAGCTCTTATGTTTGACGTTTGAACGGTAAGAAGATGAAATGATGGTCAGTACTCGGAAACGAGTAGTTTAAGCAGACGTTTATGAGAGTCTTCGAAACCGCTGTTGACTAAGCCTTCTATTTCCAGAACCACTTGTTTCGTCTTTTCTCAATGCAACGTAATCAAACCCCCAACATTATAATATTTTTTAAAATAAAACACATACGTGCCGTACAAACAATTTTGTACTGTTGCACCTGCACGTCCGTCCTACACAAACTTTTCTATGTTGCATTTTGTCAAACAATTTTCACTTTAACAACAAGAAGTTCTCCTCTCTTTTCCTTTTTTAATAATCTAAAATTTCAAACTTTTGCCGGACAGTATCATCAACCCCATAAACTATTTTTATTTACCTAACCTTACCCAAAATTTGAAAATTACAAATCTCAGATTGAGTTCAATACGATTAAGAATAAAAAAAACATATTCAAAAGATTTCTTATTTTTGGAATCCTATCAGGATTGTAGCACAAGGTCCTTAAGTTAATTTAATAATCATATTTCATCTATATATGTCTTGCTTAATCTTTATCTAATAAAGCAACTACTTTTTCTTAATTACTTTAACTTTTTTTTAATATAATTTTTAAATTTCTTTTTGTATTTAATAATAATTTTAATATAATATTTATATATACATTAACACTAAATGAAACATTAAAAAATATTATAAATAACTTAAATTTCGTTAAATTATTAACTTAACTTGTTTGTTTCATTTTAATATTTAATTTTTCTTTAAAGTATTTGTAAAATTAAGAACAATATTGGTATGAATTATTATAAATAAAATAAAATACAATAATAATATTTTTTGTGACTACAAAAATTCGCAGTCATTATTTAAGGGTAGAGATGTCAACGAGGCGGGGTGGGGAGTATACAGTATACCCACGTTCCCGTTCCCGTCCCCGTCCTCAAAATCCTACCCCGATCTCCATTCCTATATATCCTCATCCCCATTGGGGATGATAAATCTTTCCTCATCTCCGTTCTTGATCAAACTTTAATTAAATTAATTTGTTTGTTTAAATAATAGTCAAACTAGTAAGTATAATTCACAATATCTACATTAAAAATTTTAAATTTTAAATATTAAAATTTTAATTTAATAGTTAAATCTTCATTAATTCTCAATAACAATCAAAATGTCAAATATATTATTTAAATAGTTTGCATACAAAATATAACACATTCAATATTAATTTAAATACAATACAACTTTGTGCTCATATGACATGTAGTTACTCTCTCATATGGGAGGTCATGAGATCGAGCCTCAGTGAATGCGCTCAAATGGTAATTTAACGGGTTCAACATTCTAGATATACACGAGACTTGATGGCTATTGACTTTTACATATTCTAGTGTTCAACAATAACAATAAGGTCATCCTCAATATTACTATTATTATATTTAAAAAATCAGGGGACGGGTGGGATGGGGCGGAGAGGGGTATCTCCATCTCCATCCCCGTCTTTGTTGGATCGGGGATTAGAAATTTCCCCCCGAGAGCGGGGAAAATTGACATCTCTAAGTGTGTGCCTTGTAACCATAGTCATTAAAGAAATACAGAGTACAAAAAGATAAAACAAAAATTGACATCTCTAAGTGTGTGCCTTATAACCATAGTCATTAAAGAAATACAGAGTAAAAAAGATAAAACAATTTAGATTACGGGTTCAAATCAAGAAGCATATAAATCACTCCAACGGTAGTCGAATGATTATGGTAATTTTGTAGATAAAAAATTGTGACGATTATGGAGTAATAATGATATACTTATAAACGATTATAATTATTGGTACACGTTTCCATGAAAAAAAGTAAGAAATTGTCGGGAAACGACTGAAGAAGTCATACGCCATAGAATTCCTCATTTATTCTTCTTTCAGAATTGGCGAATCCCATCCTTTTTTTCTCGGGACGCGCGTAATGTCAGAGCGCCCTTTTTCTCTGTAAAAAACCCAAAGCCGACAAACTAAAACACGGATTTACTTTTGTATTTAGCCGCGTTCTGTTCTGTCCTGTTCCCAACTATGTTTTCAGCTCACCTTCAAAGCTTCAGAAGCCGCTGATTCGCGATTCTGCATTTTCTTGTTGCCATTTCTGTTGTTTTTGCTGTTTGTTCGGTAGTTGGGAATCAGTTGAGAAATGGAAGAAGAAGTTGCTTCGGGTTCATCCTCGTCAGCGTCTCGGATAGTACGATGCCCAGATTGTGGAAATGTCCTCCCTGAGTTGCCGGACTTCTCTGTCTCCCTGTGTGGCAGTTGCGGCGCCGTTCTCCGAGGTACCCACCGCCGTTGACCCGGTTTTCTTTTCTTTGTTTTTGGTCCATGGTTTTTGCTTAATGTGTGATTTCTGCTATTTACTTTGATCATAGTAATTACTGCTCATCGTGTTAATGTGAATTCGATTTTGCAATAGTTAGTACATAATCAGGGGTTAGTGACTAGGATTGTTTTTCGAGAATTCCGAGGTTTGATCTGTGGTTATTTTGGATGTTGCAGCAAAATGGAAAGGGCATGTGAAGGGTGGATTGTCGCCAGACATATCTGATGATGAAAAAGGTGGGGTTGTTACTAGTAAAAGGGGCATTGCAATGGGTTCAAACAATGTTTCTGAAACTGAAGGGAATAGGAAATTGGAGTTGGGTAATTGTTCAACTTCAAGATCTGAGAATGGGGATTTTTTGGCTAGAAGTGGAAAGCGAAATCCAATTTCGGTTCGTACTAGGGTTGAGAAGTCTATGAGGGATAGGTTAAGCGATAGAGATGAATATGGCTCTTCCATAGACGAGGAGCTCGATCTTGATGATTGGGCTTGCAGGAATGATGCTCGGATGGATATAGGTGATGGTAGATATGGAAGCAAACTTGAAGAGATCCGGCCTCCTCGTGTGGGGCCGTTTGGTTCTAGAATTGGTAACGAGAAATGGGGCGGGGAAAGGAATGGCAGTGCCATGGATGTTGCTAGGCAGAAGAGGGGTATGAACTTTGCACCTCTAGAGGAGGGGTCTCTCGATTATGTCATGCGTTCTTCTTATGGCGCTGGTGACTATAGGAGATACCATGAAGACGGTTTCAATGGTTTTACTAGAGTTGCGGATTTGGAGAGTGATAGAGCTGAGCTACTCAGGAGGATTGATGAATTGAAGGATCAACTTAGCCAAACTTGTGGTGATGTAGCTGAGAATCCTAAAGAAAGGATTGCCATTGAACCAAGGATGGCTTCAAAAACGCCATTTGACCCTTATAGAAGCCGTGATGTGTATAGGCAAGGCTTGTTTGGTGCAAACAAGCAACCCCCCCGTGATCAAGGCTGTCATGTTTTGGGACCTCCCTACATCTATGATGTTGCCGAGGATGTTCCTTACAAGGGTAGACACGGTTCAATCGTGCAAGATTCTTATTCTGTAACACGCTACAGGCATGGAAAGGTAGAGTATGATAATGCCTACTATGAACAAGTGAACACAAGGGCTTACCAGCCATATCCATGTTTTCCACAAATGTATCATAATGAATACCCTGATCCCTTAATGGATGTAAATCCACATCCGTTAAGACTAAATCCGCACAAAAGCCCTTTTCATAGACCGTCGTGCTCTTGTTCACAGTGCTTCAACCAAAACCCGAAAGTTTCTCCTCTGATCCCACCTCCGGCTTTTGGGAACCAAAGGTCACACGACCCTGCCAATCCCGTTTTATATCCACCAGAGATTTCTGCCGCACATAATCAACAGTGGCATAGAAGAGGCTCGGGGGGTCATGCTCAAGAAAAGTTTGATGTTGGCCACCAAAACTCTCCAAGAAAGGCGGTGATTGCCCATGGGAGTGGGCGAGTATGTCGAGCTATATCAGGTGGTGCTCCTTTCATAACATGTTGCAACTGCTTCGAACTATTGAAACTGCCCTGGAAAGTTGGGATGATGGGGAAGAACCAGAACAAAATGAGATGTGGAGCCTGTTCTTATATAATGTTATATGAACTTAGTAGTAAGGGGATCACTTTATCAGTTCCCCAACAAATTGCGAAATTGTCTGCTGATGGCTCGGGTGACATTCCAAGCGAAAGCTTTGAGAATTCTCATGGTAGCATGAACCCGTGCTCTAATTATGATGACCATAGCTATGAGTTCTCCGATACTAAGGTTGAGCCACTTCCAGCTAACCTGAAATCAATCTCTGATGAATCTGGAAAGAGGCAGGATGCTCGTTCGTTGTCATCTAGTTTCTCTGAACCCGAGAAGAACCCAGAGGTAATGGTTGGAAAAGACCATTCTCTCTCTGTGGGATTGCCCTCCAAAGACGATGTGCCTCTACCCCTTTCAAATTCTCCTCTCCATCATAATGTCTCTTCAGATGATGTGGGTGACGGATATATTATGGTAAGTAAATGGTCCAGCGAGAACGAAGGGCAACAGAATTCTATGGAAGATGCACCCGTGGAAACTGTGATGGACATATCAATCAATGAATCTATAAATAGCAGTGTATCTCAGGAATTCTTTGCAGGACTTGTAAAGAGTAGAACTGAAGAATTATCAAAGTGTAATCAGAATTCAGAAGACAGAAGATCAAATGTGTTTGTTAACGGGCAACTTATACCAGCCTGTGAAGTTAAACGGGCAGAAGATTTAGCTGGACCAATTCAGATAGGTGATTACTGGTAAGAACATCTGATCTGAAAAGGAAATAGTTAATTAACATTTTTGTTTTGGCTATATATCTATTGAAATTCATCTCTTAGCTCTTCTGTTTTGTGGACCTGAGGTGTTAAATAGTCATCAAAATGTCATAAACGCATTTGTCAAAACAAAAATGTGAATATTCTTATTAATGATGGCATCCTTGTTTGTATGGAATTAAACCCAAAGTACTTATTAGATATTTTTTGTAATTAATAAACCAGGTATGATGTTCGAGCTGGTTTTTGGGGTGTGATGGGTCATCCTTGCCTTGGAATCATTCCTGTGAGTAATAAATTTGTTTTCTTCTTCTCCAAATACTGCCTACTGAACTAGTGAGCTAAGTCCGTGTGGGCGATAAATTTGTTTTCATACTGATGAAGCACGTAACTCCCTTGCAGCCAAATATTCCAGAGTTCGACTTTCCCATGCCAAAAAATTGCGCTGCTGGAAATACTGGTGTGTTCGTGAATGGGCGTGAGCTTCATCAGAAAGATCTAAATCTTCTTTCTAGCAGAGGTCTTCCAATCACCAAAAACAAGTCATATCGGGTTGAGATATCTGGAAAAGTTATGGATGAACAAACGGGAGAAGAACTAGAAAGCCTTGGCAAACTTGCCCCGACGTAAGTTTTCCTATTTCTGGCAATACATCATTAAAGATTCCTTGTTTGCTTAGGAAATTAGCTAGGATAGGCTGTCTGATACCAACAGTCGCATATTGTCTTTTGCATTATACTTTGCAATGTAACATAGTCTATCTTATTAACTATTTAACTGCTAAATTGTTTACTCGTTGTTTTTGGATAGGGTTGAGAGAGCAAAACATGGGTTTGGCATGAAAATACCCAAATTCATTGCAGAGAAATCGTATTAGCTGATGAAGCTGCTCCAGTTCCAATCCTTAAAGTAACACTCCTTGTCTTAGAACATGATTCAGATACTGCAAATATGTGGTTAGTTTGTAATTATGGACTTGTGTCTTGCTGTTAGACCATTTAGATGTTTCATTTGAGTTGAATTGTACAGATAAGTTTGTGAATGAACTGTGAAACTTAAGACATAGGATTAGGAACCTCAATTGTCAGATGCCTCCATTGCTTTGTGCAGTCTGTAGTGGTTTTTTCATGTCTTTTATTTTTATTTTATTTTTTTCTTCCAAGTTTTCATTTCTCTGACTTTCTATTCTCTATTCTTTATCCTATATTTTCTACTATTCAAATGTACATAAATGAAATGGCGCAAATTTCATCCCTCTTAACTAGAAGTCTGGCACCCGATTTACACTCTCACATAAAAGGGAGTGGGTTCGAGCCCCAGTGGAGGCGACTGTTGACTCTTTATGCTTCAGTAGGTTGAGAAAGTAACTATGAACCAGATACTACATTGTAACAGAGTGACTAAAAACTAGAAGTCTGGGTTGGAGCCCTATCTTGGAATTGCAATGCTAGAATTGATGTGCATGGAGTTAATGCATAGGATAGGATACCTATATTTTCACGCGATAAAAGAGGGAGTAGTAGGTAAAGTGAAGAGGGGATTCAGTCATCTACTCTCCTCACAATTCAACCCAAATAAGAATTTCAAATAGGAATCCAAGACAAATAATCTTACCTAATCAAATTAAATAATCTTACTAGCTATAATTCTTCTTAGAGTCTCTTTAACTTTGGGCATCTCCCATGCCTGCCTGATTTTGAGGAGAGAAAGAAGGGGGAGAAGGGGGAAGGATTGGAGGGGAGAAAAGGGAAATGAGAAAGTATTCTTCATAGAGATTATAATGTTCTCTCTGAAAAATACTATTTCGGGCGTGTGGTGGTCATGACATTATGTTGTATAATTCAAAAAGTATTTTATTTTATGATTTAAATTTATTTTTATTTAAAATCGAATTTTGGAATTATAATTATGAAGTTGAAATTATTAATTATTGAAAAGTGAATAAAATAATAAATTATGTGTAGGAGTGTAGGGCCCACAAAAAGGATAGGAAAATGAATAATGATTGGAGAGAAAATGACAAATTATACCGTAGATCATGATCTACTTTGTATTGTAAACACTGGTTCAAAATTACATTCAGATTATGTGTCTGTAGTTAACGTATATATTATGTGCATGTAATTAACATATTATGTTTATGTAATTAACATATTATGTGCCTTCAATTTACTTACAGACACATAATATGTTGATTGCAACACATAATTTTTGGACTAGGGTGGCATGGTATATAATGTGAGGTGGACCATGATTCATGGTATAACAATTAAAAGAAAATAGGAAATGAGATTATATAGTGGGCAAATTTTTTTTGTGGATCATGATCCACATAGCTATATAAATCATGAATAAAATGTACATTTTTAAGGGTACTATATCCTATCGGATGGGTTTAGTCAAGTAGCTTTAGTACATAAGTTGATAAGTAATATAAGGAGACTAATTTTTAACATGAAAACTCAAAAGAGAAACAATGGTTTTAATTATTATTTTATACTGAATGTGTACATGTTCATGTGGGCTTCTTATTACTGGGAAGTCATTGTTGGAGACTTGTATAGTGGAAAAGATGAAGAAGAAGGAAGACCGCAGACAAGGAAAAGAAAAATCCGAAAGCAATTGCCAAGAGTCCAAGACCCAATATTTATATTTGAGAATTTTGCTTTAATGGTTCAAGGGTAGGGTAGGACAAAAAAATATGCGAATTTAATTTTGTTATGTATATTAGTGTATAAGTATTTTTTTTTTCATTAATTTTCAAAGTAGGAACATGGAGAGGCCTTTAAGTTTGTGGTTCAAATTTATATTTGAGATTACTATTCTTCCAAATACCGTTTATTAAATCATTAAGCTGAGCATGTGCGGACCAATTTATATCATGAATTAGGGTCCACATAGCATTATGAGCAATGGATTGAAACAACGAGGTACATAATTCATATTTGTAAGGTACAGAATTTTGTAACCTAAGACACAAAAAATCACAACACAAGACACATACACATGTTATTTACTTATTTTTCAAATCTGATTTAGATACATAATTTGTGTTCATAGGCACAAAACTTCACAACACAATAAACAAAATTCATAGCATAAGATATAATTACTAATTTGTTCCTGATACAGAATTCATACTCATAAGGTACAGTTTTTCAACACAAAAAGTCATACACATGAACCAAGGTCCATTGTACAGTGTGAGCCTGGTCCATGATCTAATGATTGGGTTATTTGAGAGCGTTATTGGTAATACAAAGGGTTGTAATAAATACTCCGTAGTAAATAGTTTAATTTGTCAAGTAGCTTGTAGTTCAATGACACCTCTGTGACTCTCCCAAATGGGGGGTAACATATTCGAACGTCAATGGATGCATTGATTTGTTATGCTTTAATAAGTTGAGAAAGTATATATGGACATATATTATATTGTACGTAGTAATAGGGTAAGTAGAGAAAAAAATAGTGAACAATATTAATAAGGAGAAATATTCATTGTCTTGAAAAGGATATATTTGTTGAACTAATCTTCTAAATGAGACTCATCTCTTGGACCAAACATGACACATAAATAATTATTTGGAATGAGTTGGATATTAATATTCCATCAACATCCTTTATAAGCTTTTTAAAGCAAAAGCAGAAGTTTAAAATTATAAAATTACCAAAGAGTCATAGAAATTAAAATCAATTATTTGAAAATTGTAACAAAAAATTAAATGTGAGAATGTTAATAAAATCGCGAAATTGACCTATAAAAATAATATTTCTATAGATCCGTATGATATCATGTGTTGACAACCGAAGACGTGGTGGTGCACTAAGGCTTATCAACGTGTTGAGGATTTAATTGGTGACCTATGAACAGATAGATGAGATGAGATGAGATGAGATGGCGTGGTTGAAATTTGTTACGTTGTCACAATGCAACAACTGATGCACTATGATAAGGTGTGATGTCTTTTTTCGTCACAAGCTGCAACTACGCCAACACAATTATTGGCTCTTAATCATTTCTTCGAGTTAATTTCATTTTTTATCAAAATTTTATAGGCGACAGTTATTCTTTTTCAAAATTTTCATTTAGTCTTAGTATTATTGTGATGTAATCATTTCTGATCTTTTAGCAACAAAATTGCTTAAATTTTATAAAATATATAGAGACATTTAGGTCTTTAATTATAATATTTAAAAAAAAAAATAAAAATAAAAATATAGCGGGGTCAATTTACTTTGTATAAAAAAGATCGAAATGTGCTTGTATTAAATGACATTTCAACAATTTTGTTGATAGAGGATAAAAAATAGTCATGTCACAATAATACTAGGACCAAATGAAAATGTTCTGAAAAAAAGACTAAAAATAAATTGTCACCTATAAATTTAGGACAAAAATGAAATTAGCTCTATTTCTTCTGGCATGCATTAAAAAAATTAAAAATTTATTTGTTCTGCATTGTGGTGATTTGGTCTGACAATCAAGATTATTATTCTTTTTTTAAAAGAAAATTCAAGTATTTAGGATTATAATAAGCATTTATTGACTTTTTTTAATAACTCAGCAATTATATGCTTTTTTTTTTTTAATTCTTTTTACGACTCTAATCTTATGATAAACAAATCAAAACTTTAAGTGAGAGACAATTAAATTTATTGATTGGGAGAATGTCGACAGTACAAATTGAATCTATTCTTTTTTAGGTAAAGTAAATAGTTCTTACTAGTTTAATTAATAGTGTTGGTAGAAAATATTTATTTTTTTGTGATGCTTGTGTATGCTCATGCATCAAGTAATAATGGCATACTCTAAACTATAAATACATCAACATAATATTTTAAATTTGATTCTTTATAGGAATAACTTATTGCTTTTATTAGTTTGATGAACTGTTTAGGGGTGGTTGTCGATTTGGATAAAATAAAAATCAATGTTAAGAAAAAAATTGAGAGTTCATCACAATCGTCAGTCTAGGAATGATTAATGACTTTAAAGTAAGGGGATAACACAATGACTTTTTAGTAAATTTCAAGCTTTAAAGTGCATCAAATAAAACTGCAAAATGCATACTATAAAATGCATCCAATATTATGTGAAAGTACAGTACACTTTTACATATCATCGAATGCATCCAATAATATGTATCATCAAGCGTACTCTATAATTTTGTTAAAACTGTTGATCTTCTTAGATCAACGGTTAGGGTGAGTTCTCAATTTTCCATATGGCACTAGTTTTCTTCTAAGGATACTCATATCTAGTAATAAATTATATAAGAGTCAATATTGTTGAAGTTGTAATGATAATACAAAATATGTTGGTCTACTCATATCTAGGGACATCAATTCAACCCGGCCATAAACGTCGATTTCTTTTTTTTTTTTTTTTTTTTGGAAATGGGGGCGAGGATGGGGAAATCCATGAACCCGACCCTGATTCCCATATATATATATATATATATATATATATATATATATATATATATATAATTGTTTATATAATATAAATTTTAAAAATACCTTTATTTGAGATATTTGGATGAATGGTAATATTCATGTATAATTGATGGACTAAATCGACCATTCTCTTACAAATTTTATCAATGAAATATTACATCACTTATAATAATAATAATAATAATAATAATAATAATAATAATAATAATAATAATAATAATAATAATAATAATAATAATAATACATTATTGTTGTTGTTGTTGTTAACTTGTTATAACAATCAAATTAGTGTACACAAAAAAAAAAAAAAAAACTCATGAGATTTCATTTTATTTTTATTTTTACTTTTTTTTCAACTCTTTTATGATTTAGTGGTAATAATTAAAATATAATAATATCTACTTATTTGATTTGTTTCTTCCATTGAAAAATGTGAAAAATATTATTCATTTTCTCAATCGTCAACCTAAAAAAATAGATATAGTACTAGAGTTATATTAATTAACTTATATATATATATATATATATATATATATATATATATATATATATATATATAAATTATTTTGATTAATTAATTATTTTAATTTTTGTAATAGATATTAATTTAATCATACAATACGCGTAATACATAGTAAATTATATATGACTTTACATTAATAGTAAATTTGGGTGTGATAATCTAAATCTGACATAGTCCAGAAAGGTACTCCGTATGTTATTCATTAATGTAATAATATATGAACATCATTAATGGAAGAGTAGTATTGTTACCGACAAATGACAACCTCAATGGACCAAATTCCAAACTAAATTATTGATTAATAACAACCACATGGTTAAAATATCAGATTACCAGGAAAAGTAGACCGCATCCGTTGTCTTTAACGCTGGTGGGTCCCATATTCATGTGATGCTATCTTTTTCTGACACCCCCCAAAACAGACATTCATAATCCCCATTTTTTAATTTCTATTATAGCAACTTCATTAGTGGAGTTTTTCTACTAGATATTTTTTATTGGGTGAATTTCAGCATTCACTATTCTCACTCAATCTCAAAAATTATTTTTTCTATTAGTTTTAATTTTTTTCTTATTTTTTATGAACCCACTAATTTACACAATTATATTTTAGTTATTTTGTTTTATTTATTAACATTCTAAAAATTATAATTATAAATTTAATAATAATATTATTGATAATTATAAATTTAATAATAATATTATTAATAATTATGAAAATTTAATTTAATTGATAATTGTAAATTTAATAACAATATTAAAATACAAAATTAAATAAAAGACTGGCAGCATAATTTTTTTCAAAAATTATGTTATTAAAATTAAATTAAAAATTAAAGAAAAAAGAAGTTGGTCGTTGCATTAATTTAAAAATAAGAAAAAAGATTAATTAATTCAAATTACTGCTAGCTGGCGGTCACTATGAAGCACCCAAGCGGGCGTGTGTAACAGATGTGCTAACTGGGTGGCCTCTGCGCTCCAATTGCGCGTCTTTCTTTTTTTTTTTTTTTTTTCTGCAAAAAAGTTTGTTATTTTAGGGAAAAAAAACCTTACAAAAATTAGCTTTCCCATTTGTATAAAAATCATCTTGTGAATTTTTTGTCAGCAAAAATCCTTTCAGGAACCACAAATGAGATTGCTCTTAAGTTGTGGATTAAACTAAAAATCCTTTCAGGAACCACAAATGAGATTGCTCTTAAGTTGTGGATTAAACTGATAATTTCACTTTGTAATAATAGGTAAAATCAAAAATCTTTTTGAATGAGATGAAAAATTAAATTAATGAGAATTTTTTTTTTGAAAAAAAAACAAAAACCAAACACTCACAGCTATAACCACAAATATTGTTGATTAGGGTTGAAAAATTAAAATACATCAAAATGCAAACGCGGGAAAAATATATGAAGGATAAATTGATTAGATAAAATAGTTTGAATGTAAAACACATATTAAAATTGCACATCTCACTATTAATAATTAAAAGAAAGGCATTAAAAAAATTACAAGGTTACAAATTTAAAATTCAATTAGATTTAGAAATAAATAGCATAAACTCACAATATATATATATATATATATATATATATATATATATATATATAATATCCAAAAGAAGATCTCACTATTAATATTTAAAAATGCTAAAAAAGGAAAATAAAATTAATGAAAGCATGCCTCAAGTTTCAACATCTTGACCTTCAAGATATAATTATGTGCTTTACTATCTAAACTAGTCTATTCTTTGTTTACTTTTATGTATATTTTACTTATATTCAAATGTTTACTATATGTATATCATATATCAGGGTCCCTATATTATATAAAGGATATGAGGGTGGGATGAGGGGCATAACTACCCTATTGTCTCCTTTTGGATCCGTTCCTGATTATAATCTTAATCGACAAACGACTATAAGGAGATAAATCATTTTAAGTTGTTTATAGTTGACTGACTCAAATAAAAAAGAGCAATAGATTACTCTTAATAAGAGTTCAACTTGAAATCTTATGATTATCAATTAATAACATGACCAGCTTAGTTGTGGTTGTCCTAATAATATTGCAAAAGTTGAGGGGTGAAAGTGAAATTATCCATTTAAATGATTAGTCCTTCAACATATGTACACGTATTCCTTCAACTGCTGCAACGTGATGCGGTAAATACCCCACAGAGCATGCATGCTCTTTTTTGTCGGTCCATTCAATCACCATTCTAATTTCTAAAATCTAAACCAGCTCCAAATCCTACATTTTTTTTTTGTGATTTAAAAACTCACCCATTCTTGAATAGTAAAAATCCCAGCAAAATTTTTGGATTTCTGCCATCAGATTCTTCTCGAGATTGCTCTTACATGGTTTCTGCACAGCCCTTTATTCCAAAAATCGATTCTTTTTCCTTTTTAATTACTGGGTTCTTTTATAGCTTTATTCTCCTGTAAAAATCGCTTCGTATTATTATTATATTATTTCTACGGAGCATTAGATTTCATTTGTTTATAATTTGCGAGTTTGTGTGTTGTACGAGTGAGTTGTTGGTGATAAAGAAAATGGTGGGGGATTGGAAATCATCATGGTGGAGATCTCTGAGCAAGCAGAACCACTTGATTGTGAAGTTGGCTATCTCTGTTCTCCTTGCCGGTCTAGCTTTCAGGCTTCTCTTCTCTAGATCCATTGATATTCCCGACGGTGCAGAAACGGAGATCATTTTTCTTGAAGATGGTGTGGCTTTAGCTCCGTCGCTTCAGCTTAGTGTTGCCCCCTCAACTGTTGTTGATCAGGTTGCCCCTACAGGTATTCCAATCATGGTTTTGTTTTGTTTCCTTTTTTGTCAATTTTACTTTTCTGGTTTTTACATTCTGGAATAGTGGGTTATTAACCAATTGGGAAAGTTGTTGCAATGATTGCTTAATAGTTTAGGTGTTTTTGAATGGCATGGTAAATAATGCATAAATAGTTCCAGGATTTTAAGTAATATGGCCGGTTCCTTTAGTAGAATTGGTTAAATGCAGAAAGGAAACATCTGAGGATCCATATTGGCTGTTGGGTTTTCCCTGTTTTGTATGCTGAGTTGTAATTGGCTAAAAAAAATGCTATTTCTGGCAAACATTTGTCCTGGGGGCTATGAAATTAGAGTGGTTTCTTGTTCTTATTCCTCTAATAACTAGGTTGTAACAGTCACTTTGATTGCCATGATGATCTGTTAGCTTTCTTTACACATTGGTTTGGTTAATTTTCGAATCCTTTCATTTGCTGTCCATTTTGAAGTGTTTTTTTGTTTTTATTTAAAGCTGATGATCATCTGTGTTGCCAATTACTGCAATTTGTTTTTTCTTGGTTAGATGAACAGAATGTGGAGCAGTGTGATCTTTTTGTTGGAGATTGGGTTCCTAATCCGAGAGGTCCTGCGTACACAAATGACTCATGTAAGTTCATTGAAAACCATCAGAACTGTATGTTGAATGGTCGGCCAGATAAGGGTTATCTTTACTGGAGGTGGAGTCCTCGTGATTGTGAGCTGCGCCAATTTAATCCGAAGAAGTTTCTTGAGCTAATGAGGGATAAGAATTGGGCGTTGATTGGCGATTCAATATCTAGGAATCATGTTCAATCAATTCTTTGCATGCTCTCTAGGGTAAGATATTATGTCTTTATTTTAAAATTTTAATTGTTTAATCCATTCCTCTTCCCAAACCACCATTGCAAACCAAAACCGTGTCTGCTGTCTTAATGTTACCAGGGTACCTAATTCAGCTTGATCTAAGCTGATTATGGTTTTTGTTATCCAATTGATTTGTGTCTTCTGTGATTTGTGTTAGACAGTGATACATTGACTTGATTGTCTTTTTATTTGATGCCTTCTAAGCAATCTCTATTTCTACGAGCTAATTGCTTTTTGGTAAAGGTGGGTGAGATGTACAATAATGTTCTCTTCTGTGATTGGAATTTCAAGATGTTTGGATTTATGTCAACATCATGTGATAAATGACAAAATTTTCATTAATTTTCTGAAAATTTCTGGGAAGGGATTACCATATCTTCTAAAGATAAGCAGAACAATAGCATTAACATTTTCCATTACAATCTATATCTGTCATTGATTGAGTTTAACCTCTTCGGGCATTCACACAAGTGTGTATTGCAACTAGTTGAAGGTCATGTGATTAACACTTAAGTCTAAGCATATTTGTGCTCTTTGGCCTGATTATATTAATCAAGTGAAATAATAATTGTAAACCGTCTCTTAACATTGATCTTGCTTTAGAGTGTTTACTAAGACGGGCGATTTTCAGGTAGAAGAAGCAATTGAAGTATACCATGATGGGGACTACAAATCCAGAAGATGGTTCTTCCCCTCATACAACTTCTCAATTTCGGTCTTTTGGTCCCCTTTCCTGGCAGAAGCAGCTATATTTGAGGACATAAATGGAGTATCTTCTTCTGAGATCGAGCTGCATCTTGATAGGCTTGATAAGAATTGGACTCGGTATTTTGATGGGTTAGACTATGTAGTATTCTCGAGTGGCGAGTGGTTTGTCAAAACGGCTGTCTATTTTAAGAACGATACGATAATAGGGTGCCATCTTTGTCCCAAAAGGAACTTGACAGAGCTCGGGTTCGACTTTGCCTACAGAGAAGTTCTCAGAAGTTTCTTCAGCTACATTATTTCATCGAAACATAAAGGTATGATTTTCTTTAGGACCACCACCCCAGAACATTTCGAGCATGGCGAATGGTTTAGCGGGGGGACCTGCAACAGAACAGAACCAGCACGAGAAGGCGACTTCAAGTTAAGTGAGATTCACAGAATTCTGCGCGAGGTCGAGCTGCAGGAGTTCGAGAAGGTCTCAGCCAATGCAACCGAGGCGGGAGTGAAGCTTAAGCTGTTCGACATAACTCCCCTCTCGTTGTTGAGGCCCGATGGCCACCCGGGTCCATACAGATTCTATCAGCCATTCGCGGATGGCAAGAACGGGACAGGCATCAACGACTGCCTGCACTGGTGCTTGCCCGGGCCGATTGATTCTTGGAATGATTTGCTAATGGAAATGCTTAGGTGCGGTTGAGAGGGTGGTTTGGTCATTCTGTTCTCACATTCAAAACCTCATTCACTTGCAGTCTGCCATGAATGCTTCAGGGAAAGTATTGATTGATAGATGGATCCAAATGGTTCTGTTTTTATGTCTCTACAGTGATGCAAGTAATTAATTAGAGTATTGATTGGAAGCACATATTATATATAGTAATGGTCTGCTGCTGCTGCAACTCTTTCTACCCCTCTGTAGGTTTATGTATAACAATAGTAATACTAAATTGAAGATGGCACTTAGTATTTGTTGCCTCACCCATAGTAAATGTACCAATAATTTTTCTTTTTTTCTCAATACAATGTTCTCAATAAATTAAACAAAGACAAGAAAACTTACAAGAATTGGGGTTACATTATTCTAACGTAATTAACTGAGGGGAGTAATAATTAATAAAGACAGATTAAGATACATGATATGTAGAAGTTGGTTCTTGGGTGGTAGGATGAGAACTGTGTTTGTATTAATTCCAAAACTAAATACAGTTGTACAGCGAATCAGGTATATATACAAGAAAGTCATAGACAGACTAGGAAAGAGAATTGTAGTCTAACTCAAATGTGTGTGGAGTCCTAATACTCCCCCTCAAGCACGGGGTATGTCAGTAACCTGTAGCTTGTCCCTTAGGAAAGAAATCGTGGGCCAGGTAGAGCTTTGGTGAATATGTCTGCAAGTTGATCTTTCGTAGAGATGAAATTAACTTGAATATCTCCTGAGGTAACCCGGTCTCTAACAAAGTGATAATCAATTTCAACATGTTTTGTGCGAGCATGAAAGATGGGATTCGAGCACATGTAGGTTGCACCAAGATTATCACACCACAGTTTGGGAACAGAAATACCTGGCACATTGAGTTCACGAAGGAGGGAGACAATCCATACCACTTCAGCACAAACATCAGCCAGAGCTTTGTATTCGGCTTCTGTAGATGATCTGGCAATTGTTCGTTGTTTCTTGCAAACCCAGGACACAAGATTCGTACCAAGGAAAACAGCATAACCACTAGTGGACTTTCGATCTTGAGGACACCCAGCCCAATCAGAGTCAGAAAAGGCATGAATATCTCTAGAGGACGAGTTCCGTATTCGCAAACCATATGAAAGAGTACCTTTTACATACCGTAAGACACGTTTGAGTTGTTCCCAATGTGAGATGGTAGGAGCATGCATTTGTTGACAGAGTTGGTTGACAGCGAAAGATAGATCAGGACGAGTCACTGTCAAATATTGCAGAGCACCAACTAGATTTCTGTATTGTGTGGGATCATCATAAAGATCAGCAGCGCAGGGAACAGACTTGGATACAGGAATGGGTGTGGACAAAGGTTTGCACTCAGCCATTCCAGCTCTTTTAAGAAGATCACGCATATAGCGAGATTGAGACAGTAAGATGCCATCATTACACTTGATGGTTTCAATGCCAAGGAAAAAACCAGGTTCACCCAGATCCCTAATCTTAAAAGCAGTGGACAACTTCGAGATTAAGGATGTCACTAGATTCTCATCACTGCCCATTACAAGAATATCATCCACATACACCAAGAGATAAACATAAGTAGAGTTCTGAGAGTAGTAAAACAACGAGACATCTGTCTTTGAAGCTTGAAAGCCAACAGAGACCAAAAAAGTGTGTAAACGATTAAACCAGGCTCGTGGGGCTTGTTTTAAGCCATACAGAGAGCGCTTTAACAAACACACATGATTAGGAAACTGGACATCAACATAACCTGGTGGTTGCTTCATATACACAGTTTCAGACAAGTGTCCATTCAGAAAAGCATTATGAATGTCAAGTTGTTTAATAACCCAACCTGAGGAGACAGCCAAAGTGAGTAATAACCGGACAGTAGTGGGTTTAACCACAGGGTATCAAAGAAATCCTGTCCCGGAACTTGATTGAAACCTTTTGCCACAAGCCTGGCCTTATGTCTCTCAATTGTACCATCAGCCTTCCGTTTCGTACGAAAGACCCATTTACAACCAATGACATTCATATCGGGTTTGGTAGGCACAAGACACCACGTCTGATTCTGCAGAAGAGCATTTAATTCCTGATCCATAGCTGCACGCCACTCATGGTGTTTGACTGCTTATGTATAACATGTTGGTTCAGTACGACAAACCTGGGCAGAGAGAGCAGTAGGAGGAGCCTGAGATTTACTTGGATGGCCTCACGGTCCTGCCACGTGGGCGACCACGAGGACGAGCAGCAATCGGAGGCGGTATAAGAGATGGTGACGGGGTAGGCATAACCGGTAACATAACAGATTCAGCCCAGGGCTGCACACAAGCATCCGGTACAACCTGCAGAGATGGTTTAGCAGCAAAAGGAAAATTGTCCTCATCAAATCGGACATGCCTGCATACAAAGGTTTTATTAGTCGTCAAGTCCATGCATCTGTACCCCCTAAAGGACTCAGGGTAGCCTAGAAAGACACACGGGGATGACCTATAATCCATTTTGTGACGATTATATGGCCTTAAGTAAGAATAACACAGACAACCAAAGACTCAAAGAAAAGAGTAGGAGGGTGGGGATTTGTGAAGTAAGAGATGAGGACTGGAATTACGCAATATAGGGGAGGGCATTTTATTGATCAAATAGACAGCAGTTTCAAAAGCATACTCCCAAAATTTAGATGGAACTGAGGCATGAGCCATGAGAGACAAACCAGTTTCAACTATATGCCTGTGCTTTCGTTCAACCCGACCATTCTGTTCATGAGTATAAGCACAGGACTGATGGTGATGAATGCCTAGCTGAACAAACAAGTGATGCAATTTCTTGTATTCAGCACCGAGGTTAGACTGAATAGACTTAATCTTTCGATTGAAGAAGCGTTCAACTAGAGCACGAAACTTATCAAACACAGCGTAAAGATCAGATTTTAGTTTCATAGGAAAGAACCAGGTATAGCGGGAGTAATAGTCAACAAAGATAACAAAGTAACGATAACCATTTGTAGATAACAAAGGAGCAGGACCCCAAATATCAGTGTATATTAAATCAGAACATTCGAACTAGAAGACTCAACACGTCGCAGGGGAAAACGCGCAGATTTTCCTAACTGACACGCATTACACAAACGAGAATTACAACGAACATTAGAGCTAAACCTACTAACCGAACAATGAATACGACTAAGGACACGAGGGTGGGGATGACCTAAACGATTATGCCAGACAGATGCAGAAGCACGAGCCGACGGACTGGAAGCTGAAACAGGGAGTGTGTAAAGCCCTCCAGAGCTATTGCCCCGTAGAAGAACTTCCTTGGAGATGGAATCCTTCACAACAAAAAAAGAAGGGTGAAACTCAAAAAACACTTTATTATCCAATGCAAATTTTTGAACAGATAATAAAGAATTGGACAAACGCGGAACATGAAGAACATTAGACAATCGAAAAGACCTAGACTGAGTGGTAAAAGATGCATGGCCAATATGACTAATATTTAAACCCATACCATTACCAACACGCAATGTGTCATCACCATTATACTCAGCAGATGCGGAGAGAGATGCTAAGTCCGGAGTGGCGTGATTGGTAGCCCCAGTATCTGGAAACCAAGTCTGTGTATCGGGCTTAGTATCTGTAATGGGCGCTTGAAAAACCATGTGGGCTTGAGGGTTATTGGTGTGTCTAAGTAATTGATGACAATTAGGTGCTGTATAGCCCAAAACCCCACACAATTGGCATTTAGGTTTCCAATTGTTACGATTGCCACGCCCTCTGTTATTCCTGGAATTTCGACCACCTCTTCCACGCGAAGCACCATTGCCGGCGAACTGTTGTCCACCAAAAGCCACGCCGGAGTACTGCTGCCCGCCAACATAACCAGCGCCGGAGTACTGCTGTCCAGAAGATCGGCTACCGCCCCCTTGCGACTGACCGCCGGCACCACGAGAGTGTTGGCGACCTCTCTGCGCGGCGAAGGCGGCTGGCAGGGGACCTCCGAAGTCATCGCCGGCGATGAACTCTTGAGCGCCAAGGTGATCTGCTAACTCCTGCAATGTCACAGGCTGACCACGAACATTTAAAGAAGCTGTCAAAGCTTTGAACTATGGTCGCAACCCTCTAAATACGTAGAGGTTTTGATCTTCGAGGCTGACTGGCCGGCCGGCGAGAGCCAGGTCTTCGACGACGACGCGGGCACAGCTGATGTAGTCGGCGATGGAGGAGTCGCCCTGCCTCAAACTTTGCAGCTGGCCAAGAAGGTTCAAGGTCCGTGCGTGAGAAGACGATGCAAGGGAAGTTTCAATGGCATCCCAAACACCCTTGCTGGTGTGACGACCAAAAACCACCGCTATGACCTCATCCGAGAGTGAAGACATGAGCATGGATAACACAGCTTGATCTTGCCGAACCCAGACAGCATGAGCCGGATTAGGAAGAGCCGGAGATTCAGCATCGGCGTCGGCGGCGGGAAGAGACGCGGGGGGACATTGGTTCGTGCCATCTACGAAACCGTATAAATCATGCCCCCGAAGAAAAGGAACAACTTGGGCACGCCAGAACAGATAGTTCCTATAGGTTAATTTGACGCTAACAAGATGATGAGCAACGGATAAAGAACTAGCTGCCGAAGGAACCGAAGAAACGGCAACATTAGAAACGATCCGTTCTGAAGAATTAACAGATCCGTCGGCCATGAGAAGGAAACCTAGCTAACTGATACCAGATGAGAACTGTGTTTGTATTAATTCCAAAACTAAATACAGTTGTACAGCGAATCAGGTATATATACAAGAGAGTCATAGACAGACTAGGAAAGAGAATTGTAGTCTAACTCAAATGTGTGTGGAGTCCTAATAGGTAGATTATGGGTAAGAATATATGATTGAGCTCGGACAGTTTCAGTATAGGAGTTACACTCAATATGGTGGGGTGTCACGCACTGCACTGAGTAGTTATTGTGATTTACCATTTATTCTTTCAGGCCAAAGTGTGGAGGTTCTGGGGTGAGAGAATTTTGTCTTCTGTAGACAAGTCGGTTAATTTAGTTTGCCCAATTAATCAATATCCACAACACAAACATTAGAGATAGAATTTTGTCTTTTTGTCAAGACCATGAAATTGCTAACTCTAAAATTGCACTACGCACACTTTCCCATTGAAATGTACACATACACATCATGTATCACTATAAGAAATTCACACGCATATGTATTATAGTGCACACACACGCCAAGTTTATAATGCATACACACATCACATGAAAATAAAGAGCCCACACTAAGACACGACCGAGGTGCACACATACGACAATGCAAATGCACACGTATGCAATGCAAATAGTAGACTTTGTAGCAAGCAGGGGACATGCTCAATATTGTACTCAGAATCATGAAACAACTTTTACTTCTTATTCTTTTCAAATATACTTTGATAAAGTTCTTACCGTCAATAAAGTTATACATAACCATACAATAACATTGATATTTATTTCAATTTCAGCATATTACCAAATATACAAAATACTTTTATCAAAACTCATTCCAATTACTAAATATTTAATTTTCATTCCGATTCCTATGTTCGAACCAAACATCCCTTAATATTATTTTTTTTCTCCTCTAATCAATGTAGTTAAGGATATTATCGTATGATTGAGCTAAAATTAAAAACCTTTCACCTCAAGTGCATCCATATGCTGGTTCTTTTCCTCACAAATATTATTGGTAATAGAATTTAAAGCATTGTTCCATTCTTTGTTGTCAAAGTTCAGAGACTATTCTAACATTCGTCATAAAATTCCTTCATTGGAGTATACTGCTTCTCTAATAGTTCATTCTCCTTTGCTTTCTTTCCACATTCAGAAGTTGAAGCTTTTCCTTTTTTCTATCATGCAAAGATTTTTGGGAAAAGGGTCAAATACACCCTCAAATTTTTGCTAAGAAGTCAATTAGGTCCTTGAACTTTTGAAATTACAATTAGATCCACAAACTTGTTATTTTGAAGCAATTAAACCCACTGACTTGTTGGTGACCTTTGATTGTAGGTCAATTAGGTTTCCGGCAACCCTCCGGCGAACTTCCGGCCAAAATTAGCCACCGGCGACCGTAAAATCGCCGTCGGCGCGTTTTGCCACGGAAGAAGACCTCCGGTCGATGGAGATTGCGACCAGTTTGGTCGCAATCTCCTTCAACAGAAGGTGGCGACCAAGGTCGCCATCTCCGGTTGACCATGGGAGATGGTCGCCATCTCCAGTCGACGGAACTGGAGATGGCTTCTCCATCGACCGGAGGTCTTCTTTCCTGGCAGAACACGCCGACGGCGATTTTACGGTCACCGGTGGTTAATTTTGGCCGGAGTTCTCCGGAGGGTTGCCGGAAACCTAATTGACCTGCAATCAAAGGTCACCAACAGGTCAGTGGGTTTAATTGCTTCAAAATAACAAGTTTATGGATCTAATTGCAACTTTCAAAAGTTTAAGGGCCTAATTGACTTCTTAGCAAAAGTTCGAGGGTGTATTTGACCATTTTCCCAAGATTTTTTTATAATAATGTTTAAAAAGATTTACTATAACAACATATATTTAGGGTGTGTTACTGTGTTTGGTTCAAATATTGGAATTGAAATGGTAATGAGAATCAAATATTTAGTAATGATAATGAGTTTAAGTAGAAGGAGTCACTTTGTTTGATAGTAAATAGAAATAATTACCTGAGCGGGTATATATAAAAAATTCTCCCATCCCCGCACCCATCCATTACTCAAATTGTGCGGGTATTTTAAAACTCGTAGGGGGTGGGGATGCAGGGAACCCATAGGCGTAGAATTGTGATCCCCTAATCCCTTGTCTTTGGTAGCAATTCCAAATTTAGTCTCAAACTATTATTTTTCCCATTTACGACTAAACCAATTAAACCAGTTGAAATCGGAAAAATAACAAAAAAAAAATGAAAAGACAACAATGTCCTTATTAAAAATAGAAAAAGTCATGAAAAGGACTAAAAGTGTCCAAAAATAATAGAGAATGTTAAATGAAAAAAAAAACGATAATCTAAGACTAAATTTAGAATTGACACCAAAGCGTGGAATTAACACTTCAAGTGATGGTCTTAACAGAGTAAAAACTACATATTCAATTAAAGAGAGATCCTAAAATTTTTTATTTTCTCCTTTTAATCTTTAGATCAAAAAATCAAACTACCAAAACATTTCTAACTATATATGTACACACATATCTCTTCAGGCATTGATAGTATCAATGCTTCCATGAATCCGCGCAGTGATCGTGCGGCGACCAACGAAATGCCGCCGTCTGGTTCGCATCACCGGAGAAGCTTTTAAACCTGTGCCAGTCGTGAATGACCGCCGTCAAATCAGCTAGCTTGGCGGTTATAGTCCGGCAACAGTTGGCATGCACCGTCACCACCGACTTAACGTCCCGGCTAACCTGACAAAATCCGCTGAAGAATTGAGTGTTCAAGAATTTCACTTTCAGCCCTAGCTCTAAGAGCACGCCTTGGCTAATTAACTGGTTCAACACGTCCTGCTCTTTCTTTCCATTCGACGAGTTTTTCATTGCGTACCAGGAATTGAACAACGCCATGGTTCTTTTGTTGGATCGGACCATGTAGAAGCCGGTGTTGATCGGGTTTGATTCCGACCGCTCATTACCGTTGAACATATCTGTACTGATCTGGAGGTCTAGGGTTTCGTTTAGGTCGCTTAGTCTGAGGAATGGATTTCTTAGCCATAAAACATCACTATCCTGCACTCAAATACAATGGAATATGGTTAGTTTTTTGTGAGACCATCCACGTGTACTATCATTCATTATATTCTTATTTAGTATAATGCACTAAAAGGCTAAGCTGATAGTTTGGATTGCACATTTATGTTCTGATACCAAATTGGAGCATGTGCTTCATCTTAACTAAAAGTCTAAGTTGATAGCTGGATTGCGCATTTATGTTTATATATTATTTATGCTTCTTTATGCTCAACAAACACAACTATTCGAATAGTATTCCGATCGGACAAAAACAAGAACTAAGAATAACAAGTAAAAAGTGAGAAAAATACAAATACTTTTACTATCTTTTCAAACTTGAAAAATTAAACCTTGAATTCCCTAGCATGTTAATAATAAGCGGCAGTGTAAGAATAACCTACTTTTATATTCAGAGGAGTTACAATGATTTACATATTCCTAGATGTTCTGTCGGGCCGGACCTAGAAACCCTTGGGTTGAGATTCAACCTTTTTGGAAGAAAAAATTAAAACCATAAATTCTCATAATTATGCCACATAAATTTAGAAAGGTAACTCCCATCATCAAAGCTCTCCATCATTGGAAAACAAACTCAAAAGTACGTCATGTAACATTTTTCCATAACCGTCCAAGTCACACTCCTATCAACTTCCTTATGCCCAACAAGAACTAGAAATATTCTACAAATAAGCTAGTAACTTGAATCCAATCACTTGATTCAAGCACACATTCGAGTATCTTAACCCATCACACATTCACACTCACACTATGTTTTTTCATCAAACAATTAAGAATGTATTGGTGAATTAATTCTCATAATTATCAATTCCAAATACGAAGCAAAGAAAAAATATATATATATTCTACAAGTAATAACAAAACAAAACATACCGTAAATATAAAGGAGTAACCGAGTTTAAGAACGTCACCCAAGAATTGAGTTCTTCTCCACATCATCTTTATGAAGTCCGGCGACATATACACCTTCTCTCCCACGAAATCCACGCCGTCCGTTCCGAGCTTGTAGCAATGAAGCCCGAAAAACGTGCAACGCTCGTACGACGTTTGGTCGACGGCGACGATCAGCAAGTGTTTGACTAACGACCTTGTACCTTCCCCTACCCAGAACCCGTCCAAGAAGAGATCCAACATCGACTTGTCGCCGTCCACGTACGCTTTATTCACCACCGCGATTATCACCGTCTTATTCTCCGTCGACGCTCCGGCTAACGCCTCCTCAAGCTTATCTCTATAGATCTTCAGTGTATTCTTCTTTCCCTATAAGTATATATCAAAATATCAAAACTCCATCATTATATTCTTCACTAAACTCGATATAAAGGCCAGGAAGATGAAACAACAAAAAATAAATCAGAATAAATGTTGTCCGCACAAGTAACTCAATTGGTTATGGATGGTCATTCAGTCATGACAATTACAGTGTCGGAGTTTAACCCTTTTGTGGGGTGCTCCTTGTAGCATCTAACAAGAGTCCTCCTACCTAATGGACTATTGAGTCATTGTGATTTACACATCTACAATTCTGCCATACCAGAATGTGTAGTTTGACTATTGAGTCATTGTGATTTACACATCTACAATTCTGTCATACCAGAATGAATGGTTTGAGGTGAAGAATTTTACCTTTTATGAGCAACAAGTTCTCATCCATTATTTCAAAACAAAAAAGCCACTACGAAAACAATTTATTTGCAAACAATTGAGAGATAAAAGTCGAGAAAGGCAATGTGGGCTTACCGTGGTGGGCGGTGGTGAAGGTTGGCATGGAGGGTTTTGCCTTTGGAAGAGAGAGAGGGGTTTCATGGACTGGTTATTAGGGTTAGTTGAGATGATGAGAATGTAGAATGCACCAAAGAACAAAAGGGTATATACAAGATAATGGGCGTAGTCTGCAACCCGGAGGATCTTGCCACAGTCCATATCGGTGGCGGAAAGGGTGGTTGATCTCGACGGCGGCTGCCAGGAGATTCTTTGTGTTGAAGTGATCTTTGATCAAATAGATTTGGGTTCGGACTTTGTATTATGTTTGTAGAATTGTAGTTAATCCCGGCCTATTAGATTATACAAATAAGATACGTGTCTCTCTACTTTATGATTATTAGGAGACTAACCAACTTGGCATTTAAAAGCTATTAAGTGGGGAGCTTTGTTGAATTGTAACAGAATGTATGAAATTTAATATCATATTTTAAATAATTTAATTTTTTTTTTAAAAAAGAGGATGATATTATCCAACCATTTTAATCATCATAGACTAAAACTTGTGTGAGACCGTCTCTCAAATCTGTGAGACAAGTTGGATCTTTGATTAATGAGATCAAAGATCCGACACATTAATAAAAAAAAATCCGACACATCTAACAGATTGGGACATGTGAGACGGTTTCATACGAGTGTTACCCTTCTTATTAAAATTTCTATAATATACATAGTTAAATGAAGCATGTTGTGCAACTAAATAAATGTTCAATGTTAAAAAGTAATTGTATAATTACATTACTAAAATAAATAAATAAAAATTAAAATAGTTTCACATACAATTGGTAATTACTTAAATTGTCAATTTGTTTAATTTTATATCTATTTATTTTATTTTATCAATCATATTCAACATTCAACAATTAACAATATCAAATATATAATTATATGTAGTTGAATAATAAATTACTTATTTTTTTGAAACTCAAAAATAAAAAGAAAAAATATTAAATTTAGTTTTAACCATTACAATATTATTTGGGCTAAAAGTCTTATATATACCAACACTAATAAAAAAAATTATACACTTAAAAAATACAATTAGAAAATAAAATTCAACAAAATCCATAGAGAGGTAAATAATAATAATAATAATAATAATAATAATAATAATAATAATAATAATAATCCTCACAAGTATTGAAATGGTGTAGGCAAATTAAAACTAAGAAGAAAATGTTAAAAGATATTTGTGAATGTACAATAAAAAAAAAAAGGTCGACGTATAAGTCATCAATTACATTAACATAATTTTAATTGCAATTAATTATAACTTAATTGCTAGATTTAACAATAATGTTAATGAAAAATTAAACTACTTAAGAGATGAAGGATAATGTAATAATGTGAGTAAGTAGCTACTGCTTACTACCAGTAGCTACTTACTCAAACTTGTAAGGTCAGGTTAGGGTACAGTGTGCTTAACCACTAAAAATTATATAGCAGTTAGACTATTATCATACGCTAAAAAAAATCATGAAAATATATATTACTTAACCTTCATCACTAGAGGTTTGTGTTTCATCATTTGTCGAAGCAAGCATGTATGAGTTCCTCCCATCAATATTATTGATTTTTATTATATATTTAATAATAGATATTAGATCATTTAGATGTTTCAATCACTCCAATTGAGTTTGCGTTGGACTATTGAACGGTTGAGACAAATCATATTTGTGTGAGATGGGAAGATATAACACTTTTCTATAACTCTATAAAAATATATTAAACTTTTGCTAAACATATTATATGTTGCACGTGATGGAGATTACGTTTTTTATACAAGTTTATGTAAATATGTAATCACAAATTACTTACCAAAAAATTTTATAGTCTCACCAGTATGTAATTGCTAATCAATTACTATAGACCATAACATTATATTCATCGTCTCATTAATAATGAGGACTTATTTTTGGCTTACTGGTGTATTAAAAAATGTCAAAATGTTATGCCTTGTCATTATTGCTGAAAAAAGTTGGTTTTTTTTTTTTAATTTAAATTTTTACCACAAAAGAGTGGATGGAAATCTAGCATTTGTTGTTGGAAATTAAGTTTTGACTAACTTTCTAATTACGTACTTTAGAAATCTAGCATTTGCATGCCTTTGGGAATTAGGTTTTGACTAACTTTCTAATATATTACTTTGGGGATTTTAAAAAATGCCAATTTGTATTATTGACCACTAAAATAGATCGGTGAAAACTATGCATCGTGAATCGCCAAACTGGTAATAAAAATTTAAAAATAAACGATTTCAGACTGCCAAAAAAAATTTGACCACCTAATTTGTCAAATTTTTAACCACCAAATCTGTGTCAAAATTTTCCTACAATTTTTAGGTTCGTTCCCTTTGTTTTTTTTTTTTTTTTAATAATGATTTTCATCGTTTTACACTGTCATTTACTAGGATAATAGTACCTACTGAAGATGCGCCAACAACTCAAGGTCGAGTGGTAGTTTGCTTTAGTTCAATTAATGGTTCTGTTAGTAAAATGTTGTGGGATTTAATTTTTTTTAGTACTATTGCCTGTGCGTCCACTGAAGCTCGAATCCACCTCTCCCATATAGGGGTGCAACCAAGTGCCACTAGACCACAAAGTCTTTGGTTGTGGTGTTTAATTTTGTTCTTCCTCTTTCCCATTCTTTGACTTATTGGGGCTTATAAGGTCACTACCCAAGCTTTGAGGTGACTTATTGATTGGTTCAACTTCATGAGAGCTTATAGGGTTCCTTCGTGCTATGTCAACATGCTTGTAGAGTGATGACTAATTTGCAATGAGGAAGTCGACCACGATAAAAAATTAGCTCCAAAACTTGAGTTTTCCTCTACTTACAACATGAGGGTGGTGGTTAGTTTATTTGGGATTTAAAAGCCTATAGGTGAGATTGACCTCAACTAACCAAACTTATACTAGAGTGCCATGAGGGCTCACAAAGTGTAAAACTCACTTGTTTATCATTTTAGAGGGCTTGATCATTTTGCTTAGCCCAAACATATCGTTGTAGTTTGTTTTGTAGGTCAAGTGGTGACACCCCCAATAAGTGATAAAAGATTCTATTGGATAGAAGTATAAAAAGGTTAATCCAACATCCTATTGTTGACATGCATTATTTAAAATGTAACATTAGCTAGTATACAAGTATATAGAAATAAAATTATGTTTAAAAAAAAAAGAAATAAAATTGTATATTCATAATTAGATATAAGCTTTTATTGTAATGGTAAGAACAACTTGTATTAAAGTAGGTCATGAGTTCAAATCCTCGCCCTGTGACCCTAGCCGGCAAAGGACCACAAGAAGGTAAACCAGCCTAGGTTACTCATAGCTGACCGGCTCAAACCCAAGGGTTTGAGGATCGAACCTCCGACCTCTCGATTGTAAGTAGAGCACTCTTACCACCTGGGCTGTCTTTACAGACAATTGATGTAGGATGGTAAAATTGATGTAGGACAAGAGAAACCAAAAGAATACAAACAATATAACTCAAACTCAAAGACTTTCAATAATAAACATGCATGGGAACTATAAAATAAACATAATGAGAATTGAAAAAACTAATAACATTTAAAGCTAATTCAAATTTTCCATAAAAAGTAGCCACCAAACTCCATGTCTCTTAAACTTCATGCATGTGACTATTTCTCTATTATTTCCTCAAATCTTGTTTCGTATCAAGAATGTTACCTCATTTCTCATGATATATATGTTCTTAACTAATAATTACAGTGCTTGGTAATAGCTAGGGTTATTAATCGACCTCTTGTAGCCCCTAACTATTGTACTTAGACATGTATGTGTCCCTCATTCACTCAGGTCGTTCTTTTAGTTTTCCTAAGTGTTCCTTCTTGAAAGATGAGTATAGTGAGCGAGTTATGCGAGTGGTACCCTCACATGAGATATTTACTTCTACGAGTATCGAGTAGGTGTCAAATAGGATAGAGTTGGAAAGAATATGTCATATGAACAATTAAATCAAATTAAATGAGAGAGGGATTAGAACCAAGCCGACCATTCTGACTTAGGTGTGTCCACATTCTCATTCTCATGATATTCATAAAGTTCCAAACTATCTCAAGTATAATTGGATCCAAATCATACACAAACCAAGCATCTACTTGCAACAAATTAGAGCCCTAGGCTAGCTCATGCAATGCAAGATTCTTTTAAGAAACCGATGGTCTAGATTTCACATTTACTGAGATCTTTGTTGTCATTACTGATACAAGAGGAAGGCCATTAATAAATACTTTTCATTATATTCCTTTAATTTGTGTAGGTAACTCTTCTAGACTGTGTCACACACCCCAGAAGGTTAGTGATACTTCAATGGATTTCATAATAACTATAGAAGCAGTGAGAATTTGGAGACTTGAATTTTGTTATGTGTAACACAGGAAACGATCAAAGCGAATGATAAAGAAAAGATTTAAGAAATATGCAGCTTGCTCTTCACCTGTCATGGAGAAAGCAAGGCCCTTCAAGCCGGTCATGTTACATAAGTGCAATAATTTTTTAGGTAAATAACATGATTTTTTGTCCTTGAGTTATTGTAGAATTGCTATTTTAATCTTAATTATTCTGTGTAATCATATGTTACACTAAGGATTTGGCTTATACATGCAATAAATGTGCAACAACTGTGCAAAATTTCTTTAAATATATAGATTTGACAGAATTCAATCTCAAGTATTACATAGCAACTACGCATTCTGAAATTATGAATAAACAAAACCATTTGAATAAAGAAATAGCATCTCTTGAAATCAGACTTGCAGAACATAATGAAGCTAAACTCACTCTCCAGATTGAGAGAGAACATCTTTTGAACATATCAGATGACTAAGTCGCCATGGTGATCCTCAAGAAAGGAAACCTTTTTGCTGATTGTGTCCAACCCTGGCCTGATCATAATGCATGTGTATTGTTTGAGTTCAAGAAAGAATATTGAAGAGAGCAAGTAGTAACTATGGCAGGTATTTCGATCTCTAATATTATTTCTGTTACTAGTAGGTTAAGTTTTTATAATTAAGTTTTCATTTAGTTCATATTAGACTATATTTATATCTAAGAGTGTGTGCTACTAAAGTGGCATGAATGTGTGGTGTAAGTGCCGTGAATGATGAACTAAATAAATATTAGTGAGTGAAATTAGTGTTTGATTTCACCAAATAAAAGTACTTTTGCTATATAATTTTTCAACAACATATTAGATTTTTTGTTTTACTATGTTTTTTGTTTGTCATAGTTACATTTTCCTCAGAAGGAGAAGAACCTATATTTCAAAAGAACATAAACAATAATTAAATCCAATAATTATTTAATTAATCAATCAATTGATGTCTCTATGCTTGACGATGATAATCACAAAGAGTGGAAAGATGCTATTCTCCTACATTTAGGATTGTTAGGGGCGAATTATGTTGTTCTCAATGATGAGCCCCTCGCAGTTACTGCGGCAAGCATTGCGGCACAAAAAGAGCGATGAGAGAGATCCAATCGCATGGGCGTGTACTTCATTAAGTCAAAACTTCCTAAAGGAATACGTGGTACCGTTGAGGACATTGAGAAAGCTAAGCCTTTGCTCAAAGCCATTGATGATCAATTCGTTGATTCTAAGAAATCTTTGGCTAGGACTCTCATAATGAAGTTTATCAATCTGCGTCTTTCCACTGTTAAGGGCACACGCAAACACATCATGCAAGTCAGGGAGATTGCAACTCAATTGAAGAAGTTGGGGATCATTTTACCAGATTCTTTTGTGGTGCATTTTGCACTCAATAGATTTCCTACGACTAAAGTGCAAAATGAGTGCAAAATGCACCACAAAAGAATCTGGTAAAATGATCCCCAACTTCTTCAATTGAGTTGCAATTTCCCTGACTTGCATGATGTGTTTGCGTGTGCCCTTAACAGTGGAAAGGCGCAGATTGATAAACTTCAATTCATTATGAGAGTGCTAGCCAAAGATTTCTTAGAATCAACGAATTGATCATCAATGGCTTTGAGCAAAGGCTTAGCTTTCTCAATGTCCTCAACGGTACCATGTATTCCTTTAATGAGGTACACGCCCATGCGATTGGATCTCTCTCATCGCTCTTTTTGTGCCGCAGTGCTTGTCGCAGTAACTGCGGGGGGCTCATTATTGAGAACAACATAATCCACCCCTAACAATCCTAAATGTAGGAGAATAGCATCTTTCCACTCTTTGTGGTTATCATCATCAAGCATAGGGACATCAATTCACTCTTTGTGGTTATCATCATCAAGCATAGGGACATCAATTGTTATTGATTGAGTATCATCATCAAGCATAGGGACATCAATTGTTATTGATTGAGTAATTAAATAACACTCTTTGTGGTTATCATCATCAAGCATAGGGACATCAATTCACTCTTTGTGGTTATCATCATCAAGCATAGGGACATCAATTGTTATTGATTGAGTATCATCATCAAGCATAGGGACATCAATTGTTATTGATTGAGTAATTAAATAACACTCTTTGTGGTTATCATCATCAAGCATAGGGACATCAATTGTTAGTGATTGAGTAATTAAATAATTATTAGATTTAATTATTGTCTATGTTCTTTTGAAATATAGGTTCTTCTTCTTCTAAGGAAAACGTAACTATTATATGACAAACAAGAAAAATAGTAAAACAAAAAATCTGATAAGTTGTTGAAAAATTATATAGCAAAAGTAATTTTATTTGGTATTATATGACAAACAAGAAAAATAGTAAAACAAAAAATCTGATAAGTTGTTGAAAAATTATATAGCAAAAGTAATTTTATTTGGTGAAATCAAACATTAATTACACTCACTAATATTTATTTAGTTCATCATTCACGGCACTTACACCACACATTCATGCCACTTTACTAGCACATACTCTTAGATATAAATATAGTCTAATATGAACTGAATGAAAACTTAATTATAAAAACTTAACTACTAGTAACAAAAATAACATTAGAGATCAAAATACCTGCCATAGTTACTACTTGCTCTCTTCAATATTCTTCTTCTGAAATGGGCTTTTAACTCCTACCCTGATCTTTAACTGACTATATAGCTTAAACCTGTTTAATGACATATATAGCATGTTCAGATTATGCATATTACGAACTCATACTCCACAATTAAATGTTTAAATTGTAACACTTAATACAATTTAAACCGAATCTTCAATATTAAAATTAAAATTAAAACAAATTTAAAACTTAATAATTTGTTCAAAATTGAATAATAATTTTAATATTGACTTTAGGCAAAAATTCAATTGGACAATTTTAAATGAAGAAGTCCAAATATAATGAAGGTATTAATTAAAATATCTTTAAAGAGCCCAAACTAAACAAGCCTAAAATTAAATAATTTTTTTTTAAAGGAGCCCAGGTCTGGCCAGATTTGGGCCAGACCCGGCCCAATACTTTAGCCCTTCACCATCCTCTTCATCAGTCGACTTTTCACCGTAGCAGCAGCAGAGCAGCGGCGTGCGACAGCCATGGATGGACGAAGGACAGCTCAACGAGGAAGGAAGCATGGTCGCCGGCGTCGCCTGAGGGAGGAGGAAGACAGCAGCGTCGCCGGGGAAGCCCAGCTCCGCCACTGCCGCCGCCGTCCGTGCAACGCCAACGCCACTAGCCTCTGCGTCGCGAACCAGCTCCGTCCGTTGCCGCCAGCCTCTGTTCCGATCGTCGTCCTCCGTCACTCCAGGCCGCCGGCGAGCAGTTCGACGGGAAAAAACGGCGTAGCAGCAGCAAAAATCTCCAATTGAATTTTAATTTTAGTTTTGTTTTATTGTTTCTTAATGCGGAGAAGTAAAAAATTCCAGCAGCCCTCTAAAGTTAATTGCAAAATTTTAAATATGTATCTTAATTGTATAATGTATACAACATATCCAAATATCATATATGCAACTGAACCAGACATAAATTATACAGGCTCTGACTGTTAGAATAATTATATCACATGTAATTATAATATCTGATAACAAGGATCGTACTAACCTTCAGCCATAGCTCTTAATCAAGAAGAAAGGTTGGATGATCTGGACTGCTACAAAGTTTTGCGTTCTCTCTAGATGGTGTATGATGAAGGTAGTGTAAGCTATGAGAGGACTTATGACCTTATATAACCACTGTACATCATTATTGTGGTTGTATTCCAATAGGTCTCTTAAACCTTAACCAGATTCCTAATTATAAAGGGAGTCTAGCTATTAAGTTATTAGTGTTGCATCACATATCAATCCCTTAATATTATCATAACTAATCCTAATCCTAATGTTATAATAATAATAATAATAATAGGAAGACGTTACATTACTATGTTTTTTACATTACTATGTTTTTTATTTGTCATATAATAGTTACGTTTTCCTCAGAAGAAGAAGAACCTATATTTCAAAAGAACATTTAAATCATTTTATACTATCCCTAAGTTATATATATTTTCTCAATTGCTGTTTAACAATTGTTTGCTCCAAAGCCCAACAAATTTGCTGGAATATGTATATCTTGTTTTTGTATTTTAATTGATTATCAGCAAAAATGGAGGGATTTTTTTATTTTTTTTTTGAAATCAAATGGAGGGATTTAAATAAGGAAGCATGCAAAATTTTGAACAATAGAAAAAATCTTTTGAATATTGCAGACGTGTTATTATTTATAAGATTATTTCAGTTAGACTCAATTCGAATTATTTGAGCTTTGTTAAGCTAATGTTGCCTTCCCATGTCCCAAAAGGATTTTGGCTGGTGAAATACAAATTTGCAGGGTCTTAGCTTCCAGTTTATTTTGCAAAGAGTACTTGGCTGACTATGATCGATCATATGATATTTTGGAGAGTCACTATGGTGAAGAATATGCAACCCAATTTCTTGCAAATAGAGTAGGACTTGGGGATTGATGGAAATGACTCTTCCTTGCATAAAACTTGCAAGAATGTGGTATTTCTCAAGAAATAATTTTCTTGAGAATATTTATTAAGAATGTAAGTTTTAGTCCCAAACTAGTTTTTTAAAATTTGGTTCAAATTTTAAAATTATCAAAATATTCCACTTCTTTTACTTTTTGACTATCAATTTCCACACCCTATATATATATACACGCGCTTGATTCATCATTTTTCTCTCTAAAAATAACAATCATCTAAGTCTTAAATTTAATCTGGTCACTCTCCTCATTACTCCGATTACTCTTCCGATTGCTTATATCTCTCATTCTATTTCCAATATCACTTCACCTGTTATGGAGTCATTAGCATACATCCTTCACGCCAAGCATGCATGTTACAAAAGGATTTTGGATGGCAAGTGCAATAACGGTTTTAGGCAAACAAGCATTTTTTTGTCCTTTGAGTTATTTCAAAATTGTTATGTTAATCTTTAATTATTATGTATAATCATATGTTATGCTAAGAATTTGGCTTATACGTGCAATAAATGTGCAACAATCGTGCAATAATTTCTTTAATTCAATCAAAAATATTTATTTTTAGTGCAATAATGTCTTACAATAGATATGTATTATAGGGTGAAAATTGCAGTTTTCTAGATTTGTCTTGAAGAATCTTACCATTAAAATAAATTGGTGTCTTTTAGATTTAGAAATCTACTCGAAACGTATCAAATACTACAAGTTGTGTTGTGCTCATGTATACATAATGGACTTTCTAGGACCATTAACTATAAGCTGGTTCCTGGAATCATTTCAGGAATAGTTAGAATTGTTGATGAAATCCAAGCTTGCAATCTTTTTACCTTTTAGACTAAACTAACTTAAACTATGGGACAACAGATTAAAAAGTTTAAGAACTTGGGTATGGAGGTTGGTTTTCTTCAAGAGCGTATAAAGGAGATTTAAAATTTTTCAAATCAATTTCAAGAGTACAACATAGCAACTAGGCATTCTGAATTTAAAAAAAAATAAAAAAATCGTCTAAATAAAGAAATAGGATATCTACTTTAAACTAAACTTGCAGAACTGAAGGAAACTAAAGTCACACTCCAATTTGAGAAAGAACATCTCAATGCTCTTCTTCAAAACTGTAGCTCAACTTTCGAACAGATGGCTAAGTCCCCATGGTATTCCTCAAGAAAGGTAGCGTTTGTTAAAATGAATAAATCTTTATAAATATTTGTGATATGAGACTTTTAATTTATAAATTCTTACAAAGTCTATACAAATGGAGAAAAAATCTATAAAATTAATTTAAAATCTATAAAGGACATTTGCTTTAAGCTATTTAAGGTTACCTAGTAGGTAATGCGAACATAGTAATGCTGTATTTCCTTGTTTGATTTCATGTTTTGAAATTACCTTAGTAATTGTAGAAAAAAAAATGACAAAAATAGCATTGTAAGTAGCTATTTTATGGTACAAATATATGTGAGGTCCACTCACGATTTGGGTCGGATCAAAATGGATTCAGATTTCTGAGACGAAGAGATTGATGCGCTCAACTCATATTAACCCTCTTTCCCTTTCGTCCTATTGTGTTTGTTATTTTCTAAAAATAATCTTTTCATAGGATTATATTTCCGAATAGTAATTTCATATATATTATCTCAAAATTGATGTAAAAGATAATCTGATTACCTCGGTTTGATGTCCTCTTCCTTTTTCTATTCTATAAATTTGTAGAGGACATTTGGTTCAAGCCATTTAAGATTACCAAGTAGGTAATGCAAATATAGTATTATTATATGACCTTGTTCGATTTCAAGTTATGAAATTACCTTAACAAGTTAAAATTGTCTTATTAATAATTTCATATATATTATCTCAAAATTGATGTCAAAGATAATCTGACTATCTCCTCGATCGAGTTGTTGTCCTCTTCCTGTTTCTATTCAATAAATCTTCAAAAGACATTTGGTTCAAACCATTTAAGATTAACTACTAGTAGCTAATGCGAATATATTAATGTTTTATCACCTTGTTCGAGCCATTTTCTCGATCGGTCAATGTTTTCTGGTCATCGGCTTCAGAGGTGGTAGATCTTTTAAGGATGTCTTCTTGGCTAATGGACTTAAGTGTGGACCAGAAAACATTGACCGATCGAGAAAATGCTCTGAAGACGGAGATGGAGAATCTGAAAAGAGCGAAGGAGTCGGTGATAGAATTTGAGAATTGGAAAATGAGGATCAAACGAGAAATCGAAGAGTTGAAGGAGACTGGGAAAAAGGAAGAAGCTGAGTTGAAGGAGACTGGGACCTACTGCCACCAAAGTTGGCTGTGGTATTCATGAAGGTATATATATATAATTGGATCTTTTATTATCCTAAGTGACTATCATGCCTTATACGTGCAATAAATTTGCAACAATCGTGCAATAAATGTGCAACAATTCAATCTCAAATATTTATTTCTACTACAATGTCTTTCAATAGATTATTTATTTCTACTACAATGTCTTTCAATAGATTATGTATTATAGGGTGAAAATTACAATTTTCTAGATGTGACTTGAAGAATTTTACCATTAAAATAAATGTGTCTTTTAAATTTAGAAATTTACTTAAAACGTGTCAAATACTACAAGTTGTGTTGTGCCCAAAAATCATGTCTACACAATGGACTTCTTGGACCATTAACTATAAGCTGGATGCTGGAACCATTTCAGGAACAACGGTTAGCATTGCTGATGAAATCCAAGCTTGCAATCTTTTCCCCTTTTAGACTAAACTTAAACTATGGGAAAAAATATTAAAAATTTAAGTACTTGGGTATGAAAGTTGGTTTTCTTCAAGAGCGAATAAATTAAAAGAGCTTTACAAGTTTTCAAATCAATTTCAAGAGTACTAACATATATAGCAACTAGGCATTATGAAATTATGAATAAAAAAAACATCTGAATAAAGAAATAGCTTCTCTTTAAACTGTACTTGCATAACTGAAGAAAACTAAACTCACACTCGAATTTGAGAAAGAACATACATCTTGAGGCTCATCTTCAAAACTGCAGCTCATCTCTCGAACAAATGCCTAGCTAAGTCCCCATAGTAATCCTCAGGAAAGGTAGCATTTTAGCTGATTGTGTCCGACCCCTGGTTGCAATTTTGGCCTAATCTTCTACTGGTAAACAGAAGACTTGGCACTTCTACTTAATTTTCTGTCCTCCACTCATTAAAAGCTGGCGTAACCTTTAAAAAGATAATCATAATAAGATAATATCCAGTTTTGTAAATCAACCGACCTTAAAATTTATTTTAAAAGTAAGTCATGATTGAATACATGCACTCACTAAATTAACACCGCCTTTACCCTTCATTATTTTTTAACAATCGTCAACTATTTATCTTCTCAAATAGATGAATTAGATTAATCATCACTGATAGAGTAATATACCGGAATACGAATAGAAATACTCTTTATTGATATTAAAGCGGGTACAGTACAGAATACCCTAAAGAGAATCCGGTCTGTACGCCATTTTTACTTTCATCTTATCCGATCTTTTTCCAAGTTCTAATGAGTTCCGAGTCGATGTCGAGTATCACTGCAAGCTCGTGGGCTTCAGAGGTGGTAGATTTTTTAAGGATGTCATCTTGGCTAATGGACTTAAGCGTGGACCAGAAAACATTGATCGAAAAAATGTGGTGAAGGCGGAGATAGAGAATCTGAAAAAAGCGAATTGAAGGAGTCGGTGCGAGAATTTGAGAATTGGAAAATGAGGGTCAAACGAGAAATCAAAGATTTGAAGGAGGTTGGGAAAAAGGAATAAGTTGAGGAGAGACTGGAGGCCTCTGAGAAAAGATGTGTGGTATTGAACAAGAGGGTGGCTCGCATGGAGGAGAATGGTTCTTATGCTGCTGTAAGACTTGCAGCTGAGAATGGTGGGTTTGCTTTTGGCCTATATATATGCCCTATTTGTTGTTAATTTTGTATTAAATATAAGTGACTATCATGCCTTATACGTGCAATAGATGTGCAACAATTGTGCAATAATTTCTTTCATTCAATCTCAAATATTTATTTCTACTACAATGTCTTTCAATAGATTATGTATTATAGGCCGGATAAAAATTGTAAATTTCTAGATTAGACTTGAAAAATTTTACCATTAAAATATATGGGTTTCTTTTAGATTTAGAAATTTATTCGTCGAAACATGTCAAATACTACAAATTGTGTTGTGCCCAGAAACCATGTCTGCATAACGGACTTCTTGGGACCATTAACTATAAGTTGGTTGCTATAATCATTTCAGGAACAGTTAGTTAGCATTGCTGATGAAATCCAAGCTTGCAATCTTTTCACCTTTTAGACTAAACTTAATCTATTGGGCAAAAGATTAAAAGATTTAAGTACTTGGGTATGGAGGTTGGTTTCTTCAAGGGCAAATAAAGGAACTTTAAAAGTTTTCAAATCAATTTCAAGAATACAACATAGCAACTATGCATTTTGAATTTATGTATAAAAAAAAACGTCTAATAAAGAAATATCATCTCTTTAAACTAGACTTGCAGAATTGAAGAAAACTAAATTCAAACTCCAATTTGAGAAAGAACATCTCAAGGCTCGCCTTCAAAATTGCAGCTCAACTTTCGAACAAATGACTAAGTCCTCATGGTAATCCTCAGGAAGGTAGCGTTTTAGCTTATTGTGTCCAACCCTAATTGCAATTTTGGCCTCATCTTCTACTGGTAAATAGAAGACTTGGGCATTTCTACTTAATTTTCCGTCCTCCAAACTCATTAAAAGCTGACGTAACCTTTAAAAAGATAATCATAATGATAATATCAAGTTTTGTAAGCTAATCGCCCTTAAAATTCATCATTTTAAAAGTAAGTATGATTGAATACACGCACTCACTAAATCAACACCGCATTTACCTTTCATTATTGTTTTTTAACAATCGTCAACTGTTTATCTTCTCAAATAGATTAATTAGATTAATCATCACTTTTTACTATAACGTACTCCCTCTGTCCCATTTTACCTGTCTTACTTTCCTTTTTAGTTTGTCCCAAAATGTTGTCCTCTTTTCAAAATTGAACATCACGATCATTCTACTTTTCTCAATTACCCTTATGACTTTTCCTTTCTTTATTGCTTTTATTTCCAAAAGTGAAAAAAGTTGGGGGCATAATTGAAAAGCACATCACATTTATTTTAATTTCTTAAAAAGCGTGCAAAAAGCAAATGAAACATCCAATTCGAGACGGATGGGGTAACATTTAACCAAACAAGTTAATATTATATCATACACTCCAAAACAAAGATAATTTTAAAATCTGACATTACCTTTTCAAAAGATGATCATAATAAGATAATCCCATGTTTTAGGAACCAATCGCCCTTAAAATTCATCGCTTTAAAAATAAGTTACAATTGAATACACTCACTAAAGTAACACACTTTTTTTTCATTAGTTTTAAACAATATCTCAATTGTTGATCTTATCAAATGGATGAATTAGATTAATCATCACTTTTTTACTATTATATTTAACCAAACTAGTTAATATTATATATATTTTAGTATTTTACCCTTCAAACCAAACACATAAGATAATTTTAAAATCTTAAAATTCGACATTATCTTTCGAAAGATCAACATTTTTAAAAATTTGATATTACCTTTAAAAAAAAAGAATCATATTAATATAATTATAATAACATTATCTCACGTTTTATGAATCAATCACCCATAAAATCCATCAGCATAAAAGTAAGTGACGGGGAATACACCCACTAAAGTAAGCCCACCTTTTTTTTTTTACATTAGTTTTTAACAATCTTCAATAGTTGATCTTCTCAAGGATGGGTTAGATTAATCCTCACATTTACTATAACATTTAACCAAACAAGTTAATATTATGTTATACCCTACATACAAACCAAACACATAAGATAATTTCAAAATCTTAAAATTTGACGTTATCTTTCAAAAGATAATATTTTTAAAAAATTTATCGTTACCTTTATATAGATAATCATATTAGAACAATCATAATAAGATAATCTCATGTTTTAGGAACATATCGCCCTTAAAATTAACCATTTTAAAAGTAAATCACGATTGAATACACTCACTAAAGTAACCCTCTTTTTTCCTTTTCTTTTTTCTTTTTCCATTAGTGTTAACCCGTCCTCAATCGTTGATTTTCTCAAACGGATGAATTAGATTAGCTCTCACTTCTACATTTAACATTTAGCCAAACAAATTATTATATTATACCCACCAAGCCAAATACATAAGATAATCTTAAAATCTAACAACTCGATGTTACCTTTGAAAAGTTAATATTTTATGATAATCTGATTGTACCTTTAAATATATAATTATATTAAAATAATCCTAATAAGATTATCTTGATGTTTAATGAACGAATTACCCATCAAACCCATCATTATAAATGTAAGTCACGATGGAATACATTTAACAAAATAAGTTAATATTATATTCTACCCTCCAAACCAAACACATAAGATAATTTTAAAATCTTAAAATTCGACATTATATTTCAAAACTTAATATTAAAAAATAATCATAATGAGATAATTTCACAGTTTATAAATCAACTGTTCTTAAAATTAATCATTTTTATAAGTAAGTCATGATTGAATACACTCAGTATAGTAAATTCTCCTTCTTCTTTTTTTTTTCACTGTACTAGTGTTTACCATTTCTCAATTTCATGTTTTAGGAACCTATCGCACTTAAAATTAACCATTTTAAAAGTAAGTCACGATTGAATACTCTCACTAAAGTAACCCTTTTTTTTTTCTTTTCTCTTTTTTTTTTTTAATTAGTGTTTACCGTCCTCAATCATTGATCTTCCCAAATGGATGAATCATGAATTAGATTAGCTCTCAATTCTACTTATAACATTTAGCTAAACAAATTATTATATTCTACCCACCAAATTAAATACATAAGATAATTTTAAAATCTTACACAACCCAACGTTATCTTTCTAAAGATAATATTTTGTTATAATCTTATTGTACCTTTAAATATATAATTATATTAAAATAATCCGAATAAGATTATCTAAACGCTTTATGAACCAATCACCCATCAAATCCATCATTATAAATGCAAATCACGATGGAATACATTTAACAAAACAAGTTAATAGTATATTCTACCATTCAAACCAAACACACATAAAATAATTTTAAAATCTTAAAATTCGACATTTTCTTTCAAAAGATAATATTAAAATAATCATAATGAGATAATTTCACATTTCTAAATCAACTGCCCTTAAAATTAATCATTTTATAAATAAGTCATGATTGAATACACTCACTATCGTAATTTTTGCTTCTTTTTTTTTTCAATAGTGTTTACCAATCCTCAATCGTTGTTACATTTTTCTTAAATGGATAAATTAGATTATCTATCCTCACTTTTATTTTAACATTTAACCAAACAAATTGTCATTATATTCTACCCATCAATCCCAACATAAGATATTTTTAAAATCTTAAAATTATTAAAATCTGACAATGATTTAAATAGATAATCATATTAACATAATCATACAAATTACGAAGTCTCATGTGGTATTCATGAAGGTATATATAATTGGACCTTTTATTATCCTAACTGACGCGCATACCTTATACGTGCAATAAATGTGCAATAATTTCTTTAATTCAATCTCAAATATTTATTTCTACTGCAATGTCTTTCAATAGATTATGTATTATAGGATGAAAATTACAATTTTTTAAATTTGACTTGAAGAATTTTACCATTAAAATAAATGTGTCTTTTAGATTTAGAAGTTCGTTTCCATTCTGTATATCTGCAGGCCAGGCCATATTTTCACCTTCAATTCATCTTATCTTTAATTTTTTCCTGTAAACTAGCTAGGTTTCCGTTTGAACAAGTTCTCAGAAAGGATGCTCAAAATGTTGGTGGTACTAGTAGTCCCAATAAGGAAGGTATATATTTATATAATTAGATACATCTTTTAATTTAATTATTTCGTATTTACTGGTCTGGTCTGGTCTTTTAAATTTTATTTTATTTTCTATAAGTATATGCAAGTTTTAATTTGGCTAGTTAAAATGGAAAATTGGTGAATGCATGATATGATGGTGACTCAGCTTTTATTGTATATGCTTTAAGTTTAGGGTTCGATAGCTGTATAGTAGTAGGCTTGGAAGTTTGCTTCATTCCAAAGGCTATTATATATGCGGATCGGATGGTGGATTCCGGCCGGAATTTAATTTGTTTGTTTAAGAAAGGAAAGTCTAAGAATTAAACAAATTAAAGTTGAGAGCATGCCAATGGACAAATTCAAATTATTGATCTTTTTTTTTTTTTTTGAATACTACAAACTCTATTACAATGCAGTATCAGCAAGAGTCAGTCAGACTCCGGCTCGAACCCACCACCTCCCGTATAAAAAGAAGAGTTTGATGCCACTGAACTATAAGGTCCTTAGCTTCAAACTATTGATCTAGAAAATTTAATGGCTGAAAATAAAGAAAAAAAATGAGAAAAAAGAGGATGTGGTTATTTTTATAAATGTTACAAATTTCAAAACTTCTAAATTTTACAAAAATGACTCTACACATTTTTTACTTGATTTCATATACATCAGATCCTGCAAATCGACGGTTTGAATATGTTACATTGCTGTGTGCTTTATATAAGTGACTATATATCATGTTAGTCGAAATTGATGACTTTTCAAAATTTAACATTATCTTAAAATCTTAAAATTTAACATTATCTTTCAAAAGAAAACATTTTTACAAATTTGACATTACCTTTAAAAATAATAAGCATATTAACATAATAATAATAATAACATCATCTCCCATTTTATGAATCAATCACCCATAAAATCCATCATAATAAAATTAAGTCACGAGGAATACACCCGCTAAAGTAACCTCGTCGTTTTTTTATTCATTAGTTTTTAACAATCCTAAATCGTTGATCTTCTCAAATATTGGATGAGTTAGATTAATCATCACTTTTACTATAACATTTAACCAAACAAGTTAATATTATATTATACCTTAGAAACCAAACACATAAAATAATTTTAAAATCTTAAAATTTGGCATTATCTTTCAAAAGATAATATTTTTAAAAAACCCGACGTTACCTTTAAAAAGATTATCATCATATTAGAACAATCATAATAAGATAGTCTCATACTTTAGGAACCTATCGTCCATAAAATTAACCATTTTAAAAGGAGTTTTTTCCACTTTTGGTCCTATGACTTTAGTGTTTCCGTCAATTTAGGTACACGACTTTCATTTTGCCACTTTTAGTCCTTGACTTTAATTTTTTTGCCACTTTTAGTCCTTGACTTTGATTTTTTTTCCACTTTTAGTCCTTTCGGTCACCCGAGCGACAACTTTTAATCGAAATCAACAAATTGTTGTGCCATTAAGGGTAAAAGTGTATTTTGATAAAGTTATAAATATATTTATAAATAAAATCAGATAAAAAATAGGAAAAAGAAACGTTATTTGCTTGTTCTGCTTCGCTTTTTAAGCAACAACTTTTAATCGGAATCAATAAAATATTGTGTCATTAAGTGTAAAATTGTCTATTGATAAATCTCTAAATACATTAAACGTTATTTACCATTAATGGCACAACAATTTGTTGATTTCGATTAAAAGTTGTCGCTCGGGTGACCGAAAGGACTAAAAGTAGAAAAAAAAAATCAAAGTCAATGACTAAAAGTGGCAAAAAAATTAAAGTCAAGGACTAAAAGTGGCAAAATGAAAGTCGTGTACCTAAATTGACGGAAACACTAAAGTCATAGGACCAAAAGTGGAAAAAACTCTTTTAAAAGTAAGTCACCATTGAACACACTCATTAAAGTAACTCTCTCTTTTTTTTTTTTCTTTTTTTCCTTTTTCTCTTTAGTGTTTACTAGTCCTCAATCGTTGATCTTCTTAAATGGATGAATTAGATTAACTCTCACTTCTACTTATAACATTTAGCCAAAAATATTATTATATTCTACCCACCAAACCAAATACATAAGATAGTTTTTTTTTTGAAAACTACTAACTCTATTACAATGCAGTATCTGTTCATAACTACTTTCTCAACCTATTGAAGCACAAAAGTCAGTATTGCCTCCACTGAGGCTCAAACCCACCACCTCCCATATAAAAGGAAGGGTTTGATGCCACTAGACCACAAGGTCCTTGGCATACATAAGATAGTTTTAAAATCTTATAATTCGACGTTATTTTTCAAAAGATAATATTTGATAAGCCGTGAATTAACTTATAAATATGCTTTAATTGTACTAATTTCTAAGTGAATGTTATGTGTTTGTGCAAGAACGAAGCGTATTTCAGGTATTCATGGCTCAATCATTGGAAACCAGGACCTAGGCATGATGATGCATAAAATGAAGACGAATCGGGATGAATTCAAGACAAAATAGGTCAAGAATGAAGGGTCAAAACCATAGCAAAGTTCAACGGAGAATTGGAGGAAAGGAGAAGTCAGAAAACGCCCAAAAACGCTGGAAGTCACGTCGTGACCTGCAGTGTGACACCGTGGTTAGCTTTCAGATGGTCTGTGTCACGTTGCAGGTCACCCCGTGACCCGCAGCGTGACCAGCTACCATCTGAAAGTGGCCTGTGTGATCACGCTCCATCGTGACCTGCAAGCCACTTTGCGGATTCAAGGCGTCACGCAGCAGGTCACGCCGTGACGCACAGCGTGACGGCCTGGAATCCACGAGGCTTAAGTCTGGTCACGATGAAGCATCGTGACCAGGCATCCTGAAGGTAGTTTTTTTTTTTTTTGCGCAAATGTCATAGTATAAATAGGATTAGGCTTTATTTTAAATCTATCTTTCAATTTTTCTAAGTCTTCTTTTAGGTTTTCTCTCTACAAACACTTTAGAACATAAATCCATTGCAATTCCATTAGTTTTGAAGAAGATTTAGAGAAGAATTATCCTTTGTAATCATCAATTTTACTACAATTTCATATTCAAATATTACGTATTCATTCAAGTAAGAATTTCAACTTTTTCTTCTTTCAATTCTTAAATTTCTTTTGCATTTAACTTCATTGTCTATTATTCCAATTGTTTTAGTTTATAATTTCATTATGAGTTCTATTATTCCAATTGTTTTAGTTTATAATTTCATTATGAGTTGTTAGAATACTTCAAGGATAGTTTATAATTTCATTATGAGTTGTTAGAATACTTCAAGGATTTAAATTGAATTGCCTTGTATGAATGCTTGCATGAATTAGATTTAAATTGAATTGCCTTGTATGAATGCTTGCATGAATTAAATTGCTTATTCTAGGTTTTTCATTGCTTTTAGTATGAATGTGATTGTGAAATAGGGAATTACTTGACTCTTGATTGATTAGGGCCCTATTATGCAAGAGATGTATGGAATTGGAGTTTCACCTATGAAAATAGGGATTCACCATAGCCAACACTTTCACAATTCTAACTTGCCCTTGAGAAAAAGGAAGTTGGAAGGGATTATGCACACAATGTGTTTGATTAAATGTCTCACCTAGTCTAATTGCTATGAGAATGAGATTAGACTTTTGGTGATAGCCAATGTTCACGAGAGTGGCATTGGCATTTGCTTAATTCTCTCACTTCATTGTTTAGCATTGTTAAGCCTAGAACCTTAGAACATTATAGAAGCATTTGTGCATTGCTATTTGATTTAAATCCTCCTCTTGATCATTATTTATTTCTCAATTCAATTACTTGTTTTTATCATTATCTCATGCAATCAAATATATCGATTAGGTTATCTTTCAAACACTTTATGATGTCATGCTCAGCCCCATGCTACTCAAATCCTTCCTATCCATTCCCAGAGGACGACACTCACTCAATCAAACCACTAAAAATACAACTTTCAAATGACGTATTTTATTAGAATCTGACCGTACCTTTAAATATATAATTATATTAAAATAATCTGAATAAGATTATCTAAACGCTTTATGAACCAATCACCCTTCAAATCCATCATTATAAATGTAAATCACAATGGAATACATTTAACAAAACAAGTTAATATTATATTCTACCATCCAAAACAAACACACATAAGATAATTTTAAAATCTTAAAATTTCACATTATCTTTCAAAAGATAATATTGAAATAATCATAACGAGATAATTTCACATTTGTAAATCAAATGCCCTTAAAATTAATCATTTTATAAATAAGTCATGATTGAATACACTCACTATAGTAATTCCTGCTTCTTCAGTTTTTTTTTTTTGCATTAGTGTTTACAAATCCTCAATTGTAGTTACATTTTTCTTAAATGGATAAATTAAATTATCTATCCCTCACTTTTACTTTAACATTTAACCAAACAAGTTATTATTATGTTCTACCCATCAAATCAACCATAAGATATTATTAAAATCTAAACATTCCTGTAAGCTAGCTAGGTTTACGTTTGAACAAGTTCCGAGTCCAGTCCGCGTGAAGGGGTGGCAGAGCAGGGCTTCTTTTCGGCTTCTGAGGTGCAGATGATTGATTTTTTAAGTGCCTCTTTTCGGCAAATACTTAGCGACCAATCTTTAGTCGGTGTTTTTCTTAAATGGATTAATTAAATTATTCCTTACTTTTACTTTAACATTTAACCAAACAAGTTATTATTATAATCTAACCACCAAATCAAACACATAAGATATTTCTAAAATCTTAAAATTCGACATTATCTTTCAAAAGATAATACTTTATTAAAATCTGTCAGTATATTTAAATGTAGTCATATTAAAATAATCATAATAAGATTATAACACGTTTTATGAACCAACTGTCCTTAAAATTAATCATTTCCATAGTAAGTCATGATAAAAAATACACTCAATAAAGTAACCCTACATTTTTATCCATTTGTGTTTACTAATCTTTAGTCGTTGTTTTTATTAAATGGATGAATAAAATTATTCCTACTTTTACTTTAACATTTAACCAAACAAGTTATTATTAAAATCTAACCCCCACACCTAACACATAAGATATTTTTAAAATCTTAAAATTTGACATTATCTTTCAAATCATAATATTTTATTAAAATCTGACAGTACCTTTAAATATATCCTGTTTTATAAGCCAACTGTCCATGAAATTAAATATTTTAATACTAATTCATAATTAATTAAGTGCACTCACTAAAGCTAAGTAACCCCACATTTTTTTTTCGTTTCTGTATACCAATACTTAGTCGTTGTTTTTCTTAAACAGATCAATTAAATTATTCATTACTTTTACTTTAACGTTTCACCAAAAAATTTATTATTATACTCTAAATCTTTACGCCCTTTTCTATTCTGTAAATCTTTACGCTATTTTCATATTCTTCTTATTCTATTTTAAACATAAGATATTTTAAAATCTTTAAATTTGACATTATCTTGCAAAAGATAATATTTTATTAAAATCTGTGGATACCTTTAAATATAATCATATTAAAATAATTATAATAAAATAAAATTATATCACACTTTATGAACCAACTATCCTTAAAATTAAACATTTCAAAAGTAACTCGGGATTAAAACACTCACTAAAGTAACCCAACATTTTTTTCCATTTGTGTTTACCAATCCATAGTGGTTGTTTTTCTTAAATAGATTAAACAAATTATTCCTTACTTTTACTTTAACATTTAACCAAATAAGTTATTATATTAATCTAACCCCTTATAATCTTATAATGCGATAATATTTTATTAAAATCTGATGGTACCTTTAAATATAATCATAATAAAATTATACCCCATTTTATAAACCAACTGTCCATAAAATTAATTATTTTAATAGTAAGTCATGATTAAATACACTCATTAAAGTAACCCCGCATTTATTTTCGTTTGTGTTTACCAATACTTGGTTGTTTTTCTTAAACGTATGAATTAAATTATTCCTTACTTGTACTTTAACATTTAATCAAAGAAGGTATATATTATTATATACTAACCACCAAACCTAACTCATAAGATATTTTTAAAATCTTAAAATTCGATTTTATCTTTCAAAAGATAATATTTTATTAAAATCTAACGTTACCTTTAAATATAATCATATTAAAATAAACATAATAAGATTATATCTCGTTTTATAAATCAATTGTCCTTAAAATTAATCATTTCAATAGTAAGCCATGAATAAATGCACTTGATCACTAAAGTAACCCCACATTTTTTTTTCCATTTGTGTTTACCAATATTTAGTCATTGTTTTTCTTAAACGTATGAATTAAATTATTCTTAACTTTTATTTTAGCATTTCACCGAACAAGTTATAATTATATTCTAACCACCAAGCCAAATATATATGATATTTTAAAATCATAAAATTTGACAACATCTTTCAAAAGATAATATTTTTTTAAAATCTGTCAATACCTGTAAATATAATCATATTAAAATAATCATAATAAGATTATATCACGTTTTATGAACCAACTGTCCTTAAAATTAATAATTTCAATTGTAAGTCATGATTAAATACACTCACTACAGTAACCCACATTTTTATCCATTTGTGTTTACCAATCCTTAGTCGTTGTTTTTCTTAAATGGATGAATAAAATTATTCCTACTTTTACTTTAACATTTAACCAAACAAGTTATTATCAAAATCTAACCCCCAAACCTAACACATAAGATATTTGACATTATCTTTCAAATCATAATATTTTATTAAAATCTGACGATACCTTTAAATATAATCATATTAAAATAATCATAATAAGATTATATCCCTTTTTTAAGCCAACTGTCCATAAAATTAAACATTTTAATAGTAGGTCATAATTAATTAAGTGCACTCACTAAAGTAACCCCACATTTTTTTCCATTTCTATTTACTAATACTTAGTCGTTGTTTTTCTTAAATGGGTGAATTAAATTATTTCTTACTTATACTTTAGCATTTAACCAAAGAAGGTATTATTATATACTAACCACCAAACCTAACTCATAAGATATTTTTAAAAATCTTAAAATTCGATATTATCTTTCAAAAGATAATATTTTATTAAACTCTAACGTTACCTATAAATATAATCATATTAAAATAATCATAATAAGATTATATCTCGTTTTATAAACCAATTGTCCTTAAAATTAATCATTTCAATAGTAAGCCCGGATTAAATGCACTCATCACTAAAGTAACCCCACATTTTTTTTCCATTTGTGTTTACCAATACTTAGTCAATGTTTTCTTAAACGGATGAATTAATTACCAATCAGATCCACTAAATACACTAATTAAAGTAATCCTGTTTAATTTTTTTTATTTTTTTTCTCACTAGTGTTTACTAGTCCTCAATCGTTGATCTTCTCAAATGGATGAATTATATTATCTCTCACTTTTACGTATAACATTTAGCCAAACAAATTATTATATTCTACCCACCAGACCAAATACATAAGATAGTTTTAAAATCATACAATTCGATGTTATCTTTCAAAACTCAAAAGATAATATTTTATTAGAATCTGACTGTACATTTAAATATATAATTATATTAAAATAATCCGAATAAGATTATCTAAACACTTTATGAACCAATCACCCATCAAATTCATCATTATATAAACTAAATCACAATGGAATACATTTAACAAAAACAAGTTAATATTATATTCTACCCTCCAAACCAAACACACATAAGATAATTTTAAAATCTTAAAATTCCACATTATCTTTCAAAAAATATTAAAATAATCTAATGAGATGATTTCACATTTGTAAATCAACTGCCCTTAAAATTATATCATTTTATAAATAAGTTATGATTGAATACACTCGCTATAGTAATTTCTGCTTCTTTTTTTTTTTTCATTGACGTTTACCCATCCTCAATTGTTGTTACATTTTTCTTAAATGGATAAATTAGATTATGTAACTCTCACTTTTACTTTAACATTTAACCAAACAAATTATCATTATATTCTACTCACCAAATTGAACATAAGATATTTTTAGAATCTTTAAATAGATAATCATATTAGCATAATCATACGAATTAGGAAGTCTCACCTTAATCGCTCAAATTCATCATATACTTTGTTTGGGTGATTCCAAGACCGCTCAATAAATCCATCATATTAACACAATCTGCCCCGAGGGACCCATCCCTGAGACCCAAATCCGTCATTATAAATGTAAGTCTTCCGTTTCCATTTTGTATATCTGCAGGCCACTTATAAGCCAGGCCATTTTCACCTTCAATTCATCTTTTCTTTAATTTTTTTTCCTGTAAACTAGCTAGGTTTCCGTTTGAACAAGTTCAGATGAGTTCCGGGTCCAGACCGGGTGAAGGGGTGGCTGAGCAGGGCTTGTTTTCGGCTTCGGAGGTGCAGATGATTGATTTTTTAAGGGCTTCTTTTCGACAAATGTTGAGCGACCAAGAAAATGAGCTCAAGGCGGAGATGGAGAATCTCAAAAAAGCCAAGGAGTGGGTGGGAGAAACTGAGGAATGGAAAATGAGTGTGAAACGAGAAATGGAAGAGTTGAAGGCCGAGAAAGAGGAAATTGATGAGGAGAGAGTGAAGGTTTGTGAGGAAAGATATGTGTGGTTGGAGAGGAGAGTGGCTCGCATTGAAGAGAATGTTGCTGCTATGCTTCTCAGAATGCTGGTGGTACTAGTACTCCCAACAAGGAAGGTATATATTTATATAATTGGATACATCTTTTAATAATTTAATTATTTCGTATTTACTGGTCTGGTTTTTTAAATTTTATTTTATTTTATGAATATATATGCATGTTTTAATCTGGCCAGTTAAAATAGAAATTTGGTGAATGCATGATATGATGGTGAGTCGGTGACTCAGTGTCATATACTCATATATGTATATGCTTTAAATAATTTTATTGTATATGCTTTAAGTTTAGAGTTTGATAGCTGTATAGTAGTGGGTTTGGAAATTTGATTCATTACAAAGACTATTATATATGCCGATGGTGGATTTCCGGCCAGAATTTAATTTGTTTGTTTAAGAAAGGAAAGTTTAAGAATTGAACAAATTAAAGTTGAGAATCATGCTATTGAATCTAGTAAATTTGATGGCTGAATGTTTTTTTTTTTTAAAGGAAAAAAAGAGGATATCGTGATTTTTATAAATATTACAAATTTCAAAACTTCTAATATTTACAAAAATGATCGCGCACCTACAAATATGGCTTAGCTTAATCGATCTATTTTTGTTGCATATATATAATGTTGCAGCTGGCAAGTCTACAATTTCTTCTTCCTACCTCAACTTGAACCCTCAAAAGGTTGGGAGTAGAGCATGGGTGGATCAAAATGAGATGCCTTTGGCATTTGTAAATGATCCTCAACTTTGTTTGACCGCTGTTTGTGCACTTTATAGAAACCTAATTTCTGTGCCACTGTCAAATGATCAATCCGGGTATGATCGATTTCAAAGCTGCATGCCCACTTTACCATATATTATATTTATCTATCCTTTCTCTATTTATATCCAAAACATACAGCAATATCGTAACTTCACCATCATTATATTCTACCATATTGACCAGGGTTGAATTGGTCAAGTATCTCATTGACGGCCACCCAGAGAATAAACTCAATAGGGCTGTGTCAGAAATATCTAAAGTTGCTGCTGAGGAATCTATAAGGTTAGCTCTCAAGTACAGTGGGCAACTTTTCCGCATTTACTCTAGCGGTGAGGATCCTTTGTTCTGTCACAATTCTACAACCTCAGCTAGCTCCAAGCCTTAATTAGTGTGCTTAATTAGCTTTCAAAGATGCTGGCTGTGCATATGCCGCACCTCCATTGCACGATCTTCATGTTAAATTGTGTTTTAATTTTGTGATAAACTTTCTTTCATCTGCCCTGCCCTGGTACAATGTGGAAATTAAAAGACTTTTTGCCAGTATTTTGATGTTTGGAGGGTTGCAATTTCTTTTGGATACTGATCTGATCAAGTATTTGCTATCATAGATTCTGGTTCATTTTTTGGTCCATATATTGTCCGGATAGTTTTAATTTGTTAAAAATGTTGTTTTTTATGGATATCTTGATAAATTTAAAAAAGTAGGCTTAAAATAGATAGAACCAACTCATCGATCTTGTGTTCTAGATTATTCCTCTCCATGACTAACAAAATATTGTTAATAAACTACAAAAGTACAAAACATAACCCTAACATGCTATCCATGCTATACTTATTCAATTATATTTGTTACAATACTTTATCTATTTTAAAAGTTAATGCTACTCATCAGCAGCAAATTAAAACCAGTGTCCATAATATTGCATGTAGTTCCTCTTATTAGATTTGTTTCCCTTATTACTAATGATTGCAGTAGATTTGAACATACTAAATTAAAGTCACTGAACTCTATATGAACTTTGCATGAATGTTATTGGGTGATCGAGTAACCTGCTATCTAATTAAACAAATCTTTTCATACATGACTTATGGATGTTTCTGAAAAGGAATTATTATCCAATAAGAGTCAAGAAATACCTTAAAATTATTAAGTTATTCAACAAGTTCCTTAAGATGTAAACATCCATTTCGAGAGTTACGTTATTCGCAATGCACATATGCTATAGTTACAGTAATAATAAATACTATTGATATATGGATGCTAATATCTTAATAAATTCAAAAACACAACAATAACAATGATGCTTATAATGGACAAAATTAAACCAACTCATTATGTTCTAGATTAATAAAATAAATATAAATCTAGCTTATTCTAAGTAGACAAATAGGAAAACAAAAAAGAATAATTTGTAATAATATAGTTGGACTTTCATATATTTGGTCAAGTATCTATTTTCATAACATACAAAAATAAAGTAACTCCACATTTTTTTTCTATTTGTGTTTACCAATACTTAGTCGTTGTTTTTCTTAAATGGATGAATCAAATTAGTCCTTACTTTTACTTTAACATTTAACCTAAGAAGGTATATATTTTTAAAGTCTAACACACAAGTTATTATTAAAATCTAACCCCCAAACCTAACACATAAGATATATTTAAAACCTTAAAATTTGACATTATCTTTCAAATCATAATATTTTATTAAAATCTGACGGTACCTTTAAATATATCCCGTTTTATAAGCCAATTGTGCATAAAATTAAACATTTTAATAGTAAGTCATAATTAATTAAATGCACTCACTAAAGTAACCCCGCATTTTTTTCCATTTCTGTTTACCAATACTTAGTCGTTGTTTTTCTTTAACGGATCAATTAAATTATTCATTACTTTTACTTTAACGTTTCACCAAACAAGTTATTATTATATTCTAAATCTTTACGCCGTTTTCTATTCTGTAAATATTTTACGCCATTTTCATATTCTTCTTATTCTATTTTAAACATAAGATATTTTTAAAAATCTTTAAATTTGACATTATCTTTCAAAAGATAATATTTTAATAAAATCTGTGGATACCTTTAAATATAATCATATTAAAATAATTATAATAAAATAAAATATAATTATATCACACTTTATGAACCAACCATCCTTAAAATTAAACATTTCAAAAGTAACTCAGGATTAAAACACTCACTAAAGTAACCCAACATTTTTTTCCATTTGTGTTTACCAATCCATAGTGGTTGTTTTTCTTAAATGGATGAAATAAATTATTCCTTACTTTTACTTTAACATTTAACCAAACAAGTTATTATAATAATCTAACCCCTTATAATCTTATAATGCGATAATATTTTATTAAAATCAGATGGTACCTTTAAATATAATCATAATAAAATTATATCCCGTTTTATAAACCAACTGTCCATAAAATTAATTATTTTAATAGTAAGTCATGATTAAATACACTCATTAAAGTAACCCCGCATTTATTTCCATTTGTGTTTACCAATACTTAGTCGTTGTTTTTCTTAAACGTATGAATTAAATTATTCCTTACTTTTATTTTAACATTTAATCAAAGAAGGTATATATTATTATATACTAACCACCAAACCTAACTCATATAAAATATTTTTTAAATCTAAAAATTCGATATTATCTATCAAAAGATAATATTTTATTAAAATCTAACGTTACCTTTAAATATAATTATATTAAAATAAACATAATAAGATTATATCTCGTTTTATAAATCAATTGTCCTTAAAATTAATCATTTCAATAGTAAGCCATGATTAAATGCACTCCCACTAAAGTAACCCCACATTTTTTTGCCATTTGTGTTTACCAATATTTAGTAGTTGTTTTTCTTAAACGTATGAATTAAATTATTCCTAACCTTTATTTTAGCATTTCACCAAACAAGTTATTATTATACTCTAACCACCAAGCCAAATATATATGATATTTTTAAAATCATAAAATTTGACAACATCTTTCAAAAGATAATATTTTTTAAAAATATATCGGTACCTATAAATATAATCATATTAAAATAATCATAATAAGATTATATCACGTTTTATGAACCAACTGTCCTTAAAATTAATAATTTCAATTGTAAGTCATGATTAAATACACTCACGGCAGTAACCCACATTTTTATCCATTTGTGTTTACCAATCCTTAGTCATTGTTTTTATTAAATGGATGAATAAAATATTCCTACTTTTACTTTAACATTTAACCTAACAAGTTATTATCAAAATCTGAACCCCCAAACCTAACACATAAGATATTTGACATTATCTTTCAAAACTTAATATTTTATTAAAATCTGACGGTACCTTTAAATATAATCATATTAAAATAATCATAATAAGATTATATCCCGTTTTTTAAGCCAACTGTCCATAAAAATTAAACATTTTAATTGTAAGTCATAATTAATTAAGTGCACTCACTAAAGTAACCCCACAACTTTTTCCATTTCTGTTTACCAATACTTAGTCGTTGTTTTTCTTAAACGGATCAGTTAAATTATTCATTACTTTTACTCCACATTTTTTTCCATTATGTTTACCAATACTTAGTTGTTGTTTTTCTTAAATGGGTGAATTAAATTATTTCTTACTTTTACTTTAGCATTTAACCAAAGAAGGTATTATTATATACTAACCACCAAACCTAACTCATAAGATATTTTTAAAATCTTAAAATTCGATATTATCTTTCAAAAGATAATATTTTATTAAAATCTAACGTTACATTTAAATATAATCATATTAAAATAATCATAATAAGATTATATCTCGTTTTATAAACCAATTGTCCTTAAAATTAATCATTTCAATAGTATGCCATGATTAAATGCACTCATCACTAAAGTAACCCCACATTTTTCTCCATTTGTGTTTACCAATACTTAGTCAATGTTTTTCTTAAACGGATGAATTAATTACCAATCAGATCCATTAAATACACAAATTACAGTAACCCTGTTTTTTTGTTTTTTTTTTCTCATTAGTGTTTACTTAGTCCTCAATCATTGATCTTCTCAAATGGATGAATTAGATTAGCTCTCACTTTAACGTATAACATTTAGCCAAACAAATTATTATATTCTAATCACCAAACCGAATACATAAGATAGTTTGAAAATCTTACAATTATTCGACGTTATCTTTCAGAATATAATATTTTATTAGAATCTGACTGTACCTTTAAATATATAATTATATTAAAAAATCCTAATAAGATTATCTTGACGTTTTATGAACCAATTACCCATCAAATCCATCATTATAAATGTAATTATATTACTCCGTATTATCTTTCAAACCATAATATTTTATTAAAATCTGGCGGTACCTTTAAATATAATCATATTAGAATAATCATAATAATATTATATCCCGTTTTATAAGCCAACTGTCCATAAAATTAAACATTTTAATAGTAAGTCATAATTAATTAAATGCACTCAATAAAGTAACCCCACATTTTTTTCCATTTGTGTTTACCAATATTTTTTTTAACCAATATTTAGTCGTTGTTTTTCTTAAACGGATGAATTAAATATTCATTACTTTTACTTTAACGTTCTAACGTTACCTTTAAATATAATCATCATATTAAAATAATCATAATAAGATTATATCTCGTTTTATAAACCAATTGTCCTTAAAATTAATCATTTCAATAGTAAGCCATGATTAAATGCACTCGATCACTAAAGTAGCCCCATGTTTTTTTCCATTTGTGTTTGCCAATACTTGGTCATTGTTTTTCTTAAACGGATGAATTAATTACCAATCAAATCCATTAAATACACTCATTAAAGTAACTCTCTCTTCTTTTTTTTTTTTTTCTCATTAGTGTTTACTAGTCCTCAATCGTTGATCTTCTCAAATGGATGAATTAGATTAGCTCTCACTTTTACTTATAACATTTAGCCAAACAAATTATTATATTCTAACCACCAAACCGAATACATAAGATAGTTTGAAAATCTTACAATTCGACGTTATCTTTCAAAATATAATATTTTATTAGAATCTGACTATACCTTTAAATATATAATTATATTAAAATAGTCCTAATAAGATTATCTTGACGTTTTATGAACCAATTACCCATCAAATCCATCATTATAAATGTAGGGCACGATGGAATACATTTAACAAAACAAGTTAATAATATATTTCACCCTCCAAACCAAAAACATAAGACAACTTTAAAATCTTAAAATGTAACATTATCTTTCAAAAGAAAAAATTTTTAAAAATTTGACGTTACCTTTAAAAATAATAATCATATTAACATAATAATAATAACATTATCTCCCATTTTATGAATCAATCACCCATAAAATCCATCATCATAAAATTAAGTCACGGGGAATACACCCGCTAAAGTAACCCCACCATTTTTTTAAATTAATTTTAACCCTTAATCGTTGATCGTCTCAAATGGATGAGTTAGATTAATCATCACTTTTACTATAACATTTAACCAAACAAGTTAATATTATATTATACCCTACAAACAAACACATAAAATAATTTTAAAATTTTTAAAATTTGACGTTATCTTTCAAAAGATAATATTTTTAAAAAACTCGACGTTACCTTTAAAAAGATTATCATCATATTAGAAAAATCATAATAAGATAATCACATACTTTAGGAACCTATCGTCCTAAAAATTAACCATAAAGTAAGCCACGATTGAACACACTCATTAAAGTAGCACTCTTTCTTTTTCTTTTTTTTTTCTCTCTTTAGTGTTTACTAGTCCTCAATCGTTGATCTTCTTAAATGGATGAATTAGACTAACTCTCGCTTCTACTTATAACATAAAGCCAAAAATATTATTATATTCTACCAACCAGACCAAATACATAAGATATTTTTAAAATATTACAATTTGACGTTATCTTTCAAAAGATAATATTTTATTAGAATCTGACTATACCTTTAAATATATAATTATATTAAAATAATCCGAATAAGATTATCTAAACGCTTTATGAACCAATCACCCTTCAAATCCATCATTATAAATGTAAATCACAATGGAATACATTTAACAAAACAAGTTAATATTATATTCTACCCTCCAAAACAAACAAACTTAAGATAATTTTAAAATCTTAAAATTCCACATTATCTACCAAAAGATAATATTAAAATAATCTAATGAGATGATTTCACATTTGTAAATCAACTGCCATTAAAATTATATCATTTTATAAATAAGTTATGATTGAATACACTCACTATAGTAATTCTTCTTTTTTTTTTCATTAGTGTTTACCAATCCTCAATATTACATTTTTCTTAAATGGATAAATTAGATTATCTATCCCTCCTTTTTACTTTAACATTTAACCAAACAAATTATCATTATATTCTACCCACCAAATTGAATATAAGATATTTTTAGAATCTTAAAATTATTAAACTCTGACAGTGATTTAAATAGATAATCATATTAGCATAATCATAGAATTAGGAAGCCTCACGTTTTATGACCTAATGGCTCAAATTCATCATATACTTTGTTTGGCTGATTGCGAGACAGCTCAAATCCATCATATTAACACAATCTGCCTGAGGGACCCATCCCTGAAACCCAAATCCGTCGTTATAAATGTAACGAACTCTTCCGTTTCCATTCTCTATATCTGCAGGCAGGGCCATTTTCACCTTCAATTCGTCTTTTCTTTAATTTTTTTTCTCTAAGCTAGCTAGTTTTCCGTTTGAAAAAGTTCCGATGAGTTCAGGGGGGGCGGAGCAGGGCTTGTTTTCGGCTTCGGAGGTGCAGATGATTGATTTTCTAAGGGCTTCTTTTCGGCAAATGTTGAGCGACCAAGAAAATGAGCTCAAGGCGGAGATGGAGAATCTCAAAAAAGCCAAGGAGTGGGTGGGAGAAACTGAGGAATGGAAAATGAAGGTGAGACGAGAAATGGAAGAGTTGAAGGCCGAGAAAAAGGAAGTTGATGAGGAGAGAGTGAAGGTTTGTGAGGAAAGATATGTGTGGTTGGAGAGGAGGCTGGCTCGCATTGAGGAGAATGTTGCTTATGTTGCTGGGATGCTTCTCAGAAAGGATGCTCAGAATGCTGCTGGTACTAGTACTCCCAACAAGGAAGGTATATATTTATATAATTTAATTATTTCGTATTTACTGGTCTGATTGTTTAAATTTTATTTTATTTTATGAATATATATGCATGTTTTTATTTATTTTTTTGTCCGTCGGGAGAGGCCTTCTCCTTCGCTGGAGGAGCCAGCGACCAAAGCAACCAGTTTGGTCGCTGGCTGCTTCTCCAGCGAAGGAGAAGCAGCCAGCGACCAAACTCGTCTTAGGATTCGCCGGCGACTAAACTGGTCGCGGGCTCCTCCCCAGCGATCAGCGCTGGCTTTTCCGTCGCCGGCTACAAATTTGGTTGCCCGAGACCAAAGAAATAAATTTTTTAAAAAAAATGCAAGTGGGACTTGCGTTTTTCGAGAAACACAAGTCCCATGTGCGTTTGTGTTTGACCCGATCTGACATAGACTGCAGGTGGTAAAAGAGTTTTTCTCATTTTTGTTAAAAGAGTTTTTCTCATTTTTGTCCAATTTTCTTAGCATTCCTATTTTTGTCAATCCATGGCCATGCATTGTCATTTGAGTCTTTAACCCTCATATATGTATATGCTTTAAATAATTTTATTCTATATGCTTTAAGTTTAGGGTTTGATAGCTGTATAGTAGTAGGTTTGGAAGTTTGATTCATTACAAAGACTATTATATATGCCGATGGTGGATTTCCGGCTATTATATATGCCCATGGTGGATTTCCGGCCAGAATTTAATTTGTTTGTTTAAGAAAGTAAAGTTTAAGAATTGAACAAATTAAAGTTGAGAATCATGCCTATTGAATCTAGTAAATTTGATGGCTGAATGTTTTGTTTTTTTTTTTTAAATAAAGGGAAAAAAGAGGATATGATGATTTTTATAAATATTACAAATTTCAAAACTTCTAATATTTACAAAAATATCCCACACCTACAAATATGGCTTAGCTTAATCGATCTATTTTTGTTGCATATATATAATGTTGCAGCTGGCAAGTCTACAGTTTCTTCTTCGTACCTCAACTTGAACCCTCAAAATGTTGGGAGCGGAGCATGGGTGGATCAAAATGAGATGCGTTTGGCATTTGTAAATGATCCTCAACTTTGTTTGACCGCTGTTTGTGCACTTTATAGAAACCTAATTTCTGCGCCATTATCAAATGATCAATCCGGGTATGATTGATTTCAAAGCTGCCCACTTTACTATATATTATATTTATCTATCCTTTCTCTATTTATATCCAAAACATACAGCAGTACGTAACTTCACCATCATTATATTCTACCATATTGATCAGGGTTGAATTGGCCAAGTATCTCATTGACGGCCACCCAGAGAATAAACTCAATAGGGCTGTCTCAGACATATCTAAAGTTGTTACTGAGGAATCTATAAGGTTAGCTCTCAAGTACAGTAGGCAACTTTTCCGCATTTACTCTAGCGGTGAGGATCCTTTGTTCTGTCACAATTCTACAACCTCAGCTAGCTCCAAGCCTTAATTAGTGTGCTTAATTAGCTTTCAAAGATGCTGGCTGTGCATATGCCGCGCCTCCATCGGACGATCTTCATATTAAATTGTGTTTTAATTTTGTTAAATTATGTTTTAATTTTGTGTAAACTTTCTTTCATCTGCCCTGCCCTGGGTACAATGTGGATTGTGGAAATTAAAAGACTTTTTGCCAGTATTTTGATGTTTGGAGGGTTGCAATTTCTTTTGGATACTAATCTGATCAAGTATTTGCAATCATAGATTCTAGTTCATTTCTTGGTCCATATATTGTCCAGATAGTTTTTTTTTGTTGAAAATGTTGTCTTTGATAGATATCTTGATAAATACAATAAAGTAGGCTTAAAATAGATAAAGTTAACTCATCGATCTTGTGTTCTAGATTATTCCTCTCCATGACTAACAAAATATTGTTAATAAACTACAAAACATAACCCTAACATGCTATCCATGCTATACTTATTCAATTATATTTGTTACAATACTTTATCTATTTTAAAAGTTAATGCTACTCATCAGCAGCAAATTAAAACCAGTGTCCATAATATTGCATGTAGTTCCTCTTATTAGATTTGTTTCCCTTCTTACTAATGATTGCAGTAGATTTGAACATACTAAATTAAAGTCACTGAACTCTATATGAACTTTACATGAATGTTATTGGGTGATTGACTAACCTAGCTAATTAAACAAATAAATCTTTTCATGTATGACTTATGGATGCTTCTGAAAAAGAATTATTATCCAATAAGAATCAAGAAATATCTTAAAATTATTAAGTTATTCAACAAGTTCCTTAAGATGTAAACATCCATTTTGAGAGTTATTCGCAATGCACATATGCTATAGTTACAGTAATAATAAATACTATTGATATATGGATGCTAATATCTTAATAAATTCAAAAACACAACAATAACAAGGATGCTTATAATGGACAAAATTAAACCAACTCATTATGTTCTAGATTAATAAAAGAAATATAAATCTAGCTTATTCTAAGTAGACAAATAGGAAAACAAAAAAGAATAATTTGTAATAATATAGTTGGACTTTCATATATTTGGTCAAGTATCTATTTTCATAGCATACAAAATTAAAATTGAAAATTTTTATGATTAATATAATCTCTAATCATGTACATATTTGTATAAATTTATAGAGAAAATTTACACAATTAAATTGATTTATTCCGAACTGTATTTCATAATATTATATTTCTAACAATATGAATAATAACTAATAATATTATACTTAGAAATATAATAATGTAAATTTTAAATTTTGTATGTGTCAGTCTCAAAAGAGATAGTCTAGAGGGGATGAATAGACGTTACACCAATTCGAATTTTTGCTAAGGCAATATTGAAACCAAAACACTTAACAATTTGTCATGTCTTGTGCACAGCGAAATACAAATAATGTGTAGTGTGTATTTCAGGTATAGATCAATCATGCAATAATAAATAATGTAAATTAATAAAAGACACAAGAACCTTGTAATCCAGTGGTATCAAACCCTTTCCTTTATACAGGAGGTGGTGGGTTCGAGCCTTAGTGAAGGCAATATTGACTCTTGTGCTAGTTATGAATAGATCTTTTAAGCTCTGAACAACTTGATATTTTCTCTCGTGTTTTTGGCTTGTAGAGTCTGTGTCTTGCATCTTCAGATCTTCATCTATTTATAGGTATTTGAGAAATTATCCGTTGGAAAAAGACAATCTCAAATTTGAATTCTTGCCAGCTAGTCTTGTAGCCTTTTCAGTCTAAAATAGACTTTATCTAACTTTTAATGTTGCGTGAGACATTAAAAGTTCCAGTAGCAATCTGAGCTCCAAAATAATCTTCTTGTAAAATAGTCTAATGAAGTTAACGCTTCCTTGTGAATTTAATCTTCAATATTTGCTCCAACTTTAATTTAGCTCTTTCCATTTTGGACTAGTCACTTACCATTAATAGCTTGAGCTCAAATTTCATTTCCCTTTAATTTCATACGGCTACTGCTTCCTTAGATCGAAATCTCATCTCTTTTCTAATTTGTAATCTCTGATGCTTAAATCTCCACTCTTGATTTAATTTAATTGCAATGTCCTAATATTTATGTTAGTTTTTCTTCATATATGTTATTAATGTAAATCAATATATTTTTCAGCTCATAATATTTAAATAATTTCTATTATTTTAAATTTGTAAATTTTTATAATTTATGGTATTTTATAAAATTTGTTTACAACATTTGTAATACAAAACTTTTAAATGAATGCAATAATACATATATTTGTCATTACTAGATCATAGCTAGTGCTAAAATCATACAGAGTAATAATTATATATTTTACCTTTCAAATTTTTAAACGTTGAAAATCAACATCATTTTTGTAGCTAGAGATAAATGTATATGTAGCAGTAATAATGTCGCAATTATTTTTAAAAGTTAGATGAAGTAAACAAATTGACATGCAACAATATATGATTCAATATGTATGTATTATAGTTAAATACAAATGGTGAATTTTACAAATAAAAATAAATGTATACACTTTTATAACAATTTTGATAATATACCTAAAAGATAGTTGAAAATTCTTGATTCGTTAATTAAATACAACTACATCCAACCTTCATTAGAAAATTGATGACAGAACATCTAAAAATATCTTAGTGGAATATTAAGGTGCATAACAATCTTTAGAAAATTTTTTATTCGTTTATTAAATATAACTAGCTCGTTGCTGCTCGATGAGGAGAGAGGAGGAGGTTTATTGGAAGCCATAATCCTAGAATACGAAGGGCGTGCGTGCAGTGGTGGTGTAATGAGGAAAAGAGTTGGTGTTTTAGTTATTACCTTGAATATATTCCTAGGGTTTATGGGGTGGTTTTAGAATTTAGGTAACTGATTAAGGGGTTGTTAGTGATTTGAAAGAAGAGGGGAATATGGAAGAAGTTATAATTTTGAGTTCAAATTTTTTACTTTCTTCAGTCATCTAGATGTCTAAATGAAATGGCGAACTTGTGATGGGGATATGGGTTAGGTTTAGTAGGCTTCCTATTGGGCTTGGTGTAGGTGTAAGTCAAGGAGTCAATGGGAGGATGGTGGCCCGACCCGGCATGAAATGGGCGCTGCCGATGACCAACAGGTGGCGGAACGAGGCCATGGGCCGGCGCGTGCTGAGCGTCGTACCCGCACCCCGTTTCCCTAGGGTGGCGCAGTAGTGGCAAGGGGGTCCGTGCGGTGTGTATATGGCTATGGCAGTGTGGTGGTATGGCGTGGGGGTACGACGCGATCTGTTTGTGGGTATGGGGTGGGTGGATGGTGGTGTAGAAAGTTGATCTGGAGTCGTACACGTGGACGGTATAATGGCAGGATGGTTTGCTATAAATTGGTGTGTCTTATCCCTCCTTAGGACATCACGGTGTGAGCACTACATTTATTTGGTCTAGTAGTCTCTGGTCTACACTCTCAACCTGTTTACCTGAGTTTGATTCTTGTCAATAACATAATTATTTCTAGCTCATTCTTCGGGCCACCGCCTATCTTATTTGGGTTGGTACCTCAGGCATCGTACGTAATTCTTAGGGCCTAGCTAGTGCCCCAACAATAATATTACTATCTTAATTACTACACCCGTTTTGTACATCTATACATGGTTTATGGTGGATCCGGTCCTGACAAAACCAATAATATGATAGTTTTAAAATCATACAATTAGACGTTATCTTTCAAAAGATAATATATTACTAGTATTTGACTGTACCTTTAAATATATAATTATATTAAAACAATCCTAATAAAATTATCTTGACGTTTTATGAACCAATTGCCCATCAAATCCATCATTATAAATGTAAGTCACGGTGAAATACTTTTAACAAAACAAGTTAATATTATATTCTACCCTCCAAACCAAACACATTATATAATTTTAAAATCTTAAAATTTGACATTATCTTTGAAATGATAATATTAAAATAATCATAATGAGATAATTTCAAATTTTGTAAATACCTGCCCTTATAATTAATCATTTTATAAGTATGTCATACATTGACTATAGTAATTCTTACTCTCTTTTTTTCTTTAGTGATTACCAATCCTCAATCATTGTTAGATTTCTCTTAAATTGATGAATTAGATTATCCCTCACATCAGATATTTTTAAAATCTTAAAATTTGACATTATCTTTCAAAAGATAATGTTTTATTAAAATTTGTCAGTACCTTTAAATATAATCATATTAAAATAATCATAATAAGATTATATCACGTTTTATGAATCAACGGTGCTTAAAATTAATCATTTCAATAGTAAATCATGATTAAATACACTCACTAAATGTAACACCCCAATTTTCAACTCTTACATTTATTACAAAATCCGTAATAAAACGCTACGGAAGCTTACATCATATCAACAGAAAACCGGGTGCTACCGCCACACCTAGAGTGAATTCTATCACCTCTTTGACAAACTCCACTCTAAGTGCACAGGCTAAACTTACAACATTAATAACAATCCCTGTCTATATCAAAGAGTAGACCTCAACCTGTACTTCCCTTCTATCCCGAGCTCATCGGCTACAGGGGCCCACACTAATCTGCAACTGATAAGAAACACATTGAAGTGCAGTTAGCGCGACGGCTAAGTAAGGAAATCCGATGTCACTCAAAAGTAGACAAAGGTTTGAAAACATAATCATTTGGAAAATAGTATATCGTTCAGTGAATCAAAATCCACTCGTCTCGTAAGACAAAATCATTTCTTTCTCAAAGACGTTACAGAGTAACTCTTTACTCATTTTTAAAACTTCCTTAGTTTCATATAGTAAGAGTGAGGCCTACAACCTCGGGCCATGGCACTCCAGCCCTCCCGTAGGTTCCTCCCTTATCCCAACCCCGGGCCATGGCACTCAAGCCTTCCCGTGGGCACCTCTCCTTATCCCAACATGACGACATAACGGCGAATAGACTTCGCTCTAACAATATAACGACCACTGGGCAAGGGCATTTAAAGCCACCCGTGGGTCAATCAAGGTCCTCCTCACTTACTTTAAAAACTACGGTTTTGAAAACGTTATCCTTCCTTCAGTTTTCTTACAACAAATCATCTCATTTGGACATATTTCACAAATGAGTCCAATACTTGAAATTGGCTACTTCATTAGCCCCTGAAGGATTTTCAAAAGACTTTTCTCAACAATCAAGTGAGATATTTTCCTCAAAAATAATAAGGTTTTGACAACCTTTATATCAAAATAGCATACGTTTTTCAACGTAAGTTTTCATAAACATTTTTGGATACACTTCATATGTCCATCTCACACTTTAAAATCAACCAACATCCTTAACTATCGTCCTCAACAACTTCCACTATGATCAACACCATTAGATCATAACTTGAGGATATCGTACATCCAAATATATATAAATTCTAATAGGTAAGGTCATTGCCTAACCATAACCCAAAAATCATGAGATTATCATTTAATCTCCATCATTAATCCACGTCCTTAGCATCACCTAATCACCATTAACTCACTAACTACCTCACAATTATCATTAACACATCCATAATCATACTAAGCTTAATTCAGAAAATTTCAGCTTGGCGCAGTCCGAAAGATTGAGCCGGTAAAAATAGTTCCCGAACTCTTTTTCACTTGAAATTTTTATGGTAGAACCCCAACTTATAGTACTTGATGTCCATAAAAAGTTTTGGTCATTTTGGTCCGCGAATAAACACAGAAAATTCCATCTTTGCCCTTGGCAGTGTGCTGTCCGGAATTTTTCTCTCTCTGGACCAGTTTTGGAGAAAAATTCGAAAACCATACTTATACTACTCCGATCATTATGAAATTTTATATGCGGGTTCTACACTTATAGAACTACATGTCTAAAAAAAATAGGATCAAAATACCTTACCAATTTTTCCCAATAAATCTCGGAAGTTACTGCCAGAATCTATCCTGATTTCCTTTCACTATTTTCACAAGTATAAGCCTATATGGACATAAATACAACATATACAAGCATATCCAAGCTATGAACATGTATACAAAAATATTCCCAAAGCTCCAAAAACACCATATTTCAACCAAAATCAATTATCCAAATTCAAGTGACTAATTACAACTTAAGGGAATTCCTTACCTCCCAAGAAGATTTTTAAACCGTAGAAAGATGGTGATCCTCTCCTTCAAACTTTTCACCGAAGATCCTAAACAAAATCACCATAATAACAACATTTCCAAGAATCTTAGCTTACAATAAGTTCTACGAAAGGATTCTAGTCTTTTAACCGAATAAAATCCAAAGCCTTACCTAGGGTGGAAGAACTTGGTGGAGAACATGGCTATGGAGTTCTAGATCCAAGAGGAAGACTAAGCTTTTCTTTCTTCTTCTTTTTCCTTATGATATTTTCGAAAATGGGAGAGAGAATGCAAGACTTGGAGCTCAATCCTCATGGCTAGCTTATCCTACACTCCTCCCCTTTAATTAATTAATTATTACCATGTGGTGAAAAGGGATGCCACTTGTCACAATCCTATGGTGGCTCTTGAAGAGAAATATCTATTTGCCAGTTTGGGGTTAAATCAGATAAAAGTTCGGAGGAATATAACTTAATTCGGGAAAATTTCGATACCAAAATTATTCTAAAAATAATCCGGTCATTAACCACTAAAATTGGGAATTTTTCGGTATCTCGCGAAATATAGGTACGAAGTCCGTAGCAAATTTCACTCTTACAGTTCGTCTAATTTTTCCACTAAACGGAGTTGGAAGTTCACGCTTAATCGTATCATACTCAATAATCCATTTCCTAGGAAAATTCGAATTGTATATACGTCCTTAAAAATTTTACGGTTCGTGACCGGTACGTAGATTCGCAGCTTAATAACAACTATACTCACTTATAAAAATTCTTTTGAAATATCTGAAGATCATAACTTACGAATGTCAACGCCTTAGGATAAAATAATGTTAGGAAAATACGGGGTATTACACTAAAGTAACCCCACATTTTTTTTCATTTGTGTTTACCAATCCTTAGTCGGTGTTTTTCTTAAATGGATGAATTAAATTATTCCTTACTTTTACTTTAACATTTAACCAAACAAGTCATTATTATAATCTAACCACCAAACCAAACGCATAAGATAATACTTTATTAAAATCTGTCGGTACATTTAAATATAATCATATTAAAATAATCATAATAAGATTATATCATGTTTTATGAACCTACTGTCCTTAAAATTTATCATTTCAATATTAAGTCATGATTAAATACACTCAATAAAGTAACCCCACATTTTTATCCATTTGTGTTTACCAATCCTTAGTCGTTGTTTTTCTTAAATGGATGAATAAAATTATTCCTACTTTTACTTTAAAATTTAACCAAACAAGTTATTATTAAAATCTAACCCCCAAACCTAACACATAAGATATTTTTAAAATCTTAAAATTTGACATTATGTTTCAAATCATAATATTTTATTAAAATCTGACCGTACCTTTAAATATAATCATATTAAAATAATCATAATAAGATTACATCCCGTTTTATAAGCCAACTGTCCATAAAAATAAACATTTTAATAGTAAGTCATAATTAAATACACTCATTAAAGTAATCCCACATTTTTTTCCATTTGTGCTTACCAATCCTTTGTCATTGTTTTTCGTAAATGGATGAATTAAATTATTCCTTACTTTTACTTTAACATTTAACCAAAAAAGATATTATTATAATTTAGCCAACTGTCCATAAAATTAAACATTTTAATAGTAAGTCATAATTAAATACAGTCATTAAAGTAACCCCACATATTTTTCCATTTGTGCTTACCAATCCTTAGTCGTTGTTTTTCGTAAATGTATTAATTAAATTATTCATTACTTTTGCATTAACATTTAACCAAACAAGTTATTATTATATTCTAACCACCACACCAAACACATAAATATTTTTAAAATCTTAAAATTCGACATTATCTTTCAAAAGATAATATTTTATTAAGATCTGTCTGTAGATTTAAATATAATCATAATAAGAGAAAGTCACATTTTATGAACCAACTATCCTTAAAATTAATCATTTTAATTGTAAGTCATGATTTAAAATAACCTCACATTTTTTTTTCATTTGTGTTTACCAATTCTTAATAATTGTTTTCCTAAAATGGATGAATTAAATTATTCCTTACTTTTACATTTACATTTAATGAAATAAGTTATTATTATATTATAATTAACCCCCAAACCTAACACATTGGATATTTTTAAAATCTTAAAATTCGACATTATCTTTCAAAAGATAATATTTTATTAAAATTTGACAGAACCTTTAAATATAATCATATCGTATATATTATAATAATCATAATAAGATTCCTTTTCAAAAAAAATCATAATAAGATTATATCATGTTTTATGAACCAATGTCTTATCAAATCCATCATTATAAATTTAATTCACGATGGAATACATTATCTCACGTTTTATGGTCAATAGATGTCCTCCCCCTTTTCTATATATTCGGTAAACTTGTACGCCATTTTCACATTCTTCTTATCCTTTTTCCTTTAAGGTTTCCATTTGAACAAGTTCCGATGAGTTCTGATCACTCGTCGACTCCTTTTTGGCAAATATTGAGCGACCAAGAAAATGCGCTCAAGGCGGAGATGGAGAATCTGAAAAAAGTCAAGGAGTGGGTTGGAGAAATTGAGGAATGGAAAATGAGGATGAAACGAGAAATGGAAGAGTTAAAGACTGAGAAAAAAGAAGTTGAGGAGAGAGTGAAGGTTTGTGAGGAAAGATATGTGTGGTTGGAGAGGAGGGTGGCTCGCATTGAGGAGAATGTTGCTTATTTTGCTGCAATGCTTCTCAGAAATGTTCGTGGTACTATTAGTCCCAACAAGGAAGGTATATGTGTATATAATTGTATACACCTTTTAATTTAGTTTATTAGCCTAATAATTTAATTATTTCGTATTTACTGGTCTTGCTTTAAGTATATGCATGTTGTAATTTGGCTAGTTAAAATGGAAAATTGGTTAATGCATGATATGATGGTGACTCAATGCCAAGAACAAATTATATTTATATGCCCTATTTGTTACGACGTTGTTGTGTGTTTCATATAAGAGACTATATGTCCATTTGAGATGATTGTTGATAATGTTGCAGTAGGTGACAAGTCTACAACTTTTTCATACCTCAACTTGAATGTTGGGAGAAAAGCATGGATGGATCAAAATGAGTTGCGTTCGGCATTTGTTAATGACCCTCAACTTTGTATGAGTGCTGTTTGTGCACTTTATAGGCACCTAATTTCTACGCCACTCTCAAATGATCAATTCGGGTACGATCAATTTCAAATCCCGCCACTTTACTATTATATTTATCCATCCTTTCTCTATTTTATTTATATCCAAAACGTCATTAACTAACTTCGCCGTCATTATATTCTATTATATCATTCAGGGTTGTATTGGCTAAGTATCTTATTGACAACCATCCAGAGAATAAAATCAATAGGGATATGTCAGAAATATCTAAACTTGCTGTTGAGGATTCTACAATGATAGCTCTCAAGTACAGTGAGCAACTTTTTCGCATATATTCCAGCGGTGAGGATCCCTTCTTCTGTCACAATTCTACAAGCTCCAACCGTTGATTAGTGGGCTTCAAAAGATGCAGATTGTGCACATATATGCACCTCCATCCATCTTCATGTTAAATTATGTTTTAATTTTGTGATAAACTTTCTTTCATTTGCCTTGGTACAATGTGGAAATTAAAAGACTTTTTGCCAATATTTTTATGCTCGGAGGGTTGTAATATCTTTTGGATACTGATCAAGCAAGTACTTGCTATCACAGATTATGGTTCAATTTGTTTGGGTCCATATATTGTCCAAATAATTTTGTTGAAAATGCTGTTTTTGATGGATGGATTCTAAGACGATCTTAATAAATTCAAAAATTTAAATAACAATAAAAATAATACATTACACTATCAAGAAAATTCAGAAACATTTTGAAATCTGCCTAAATAACTAAATATAATTAGGGACTAAATACAAAATTTAAAAATTAATTTTTTTTTCTAAATGCAATTCCATTAATTATAATTAAGGAAATATGAAATATAATTATGATAATGAAATTATAAATTTAACTAAATGTGTAATCATAAATATTTAGAAATCTATTAAATATATGCCTAAATACGTGCGTATTAATAAATGCACATTCAATGAATTGTACAACTGTTCCGTTTTCACTGTTAGGCGGCAAAAAAATTCGCCGGCCAGTTAGGCGGCGAAATCAGCCGAGTCGGCCGATTTCCTATGAATTTGAACCAGTTAATTTAGTTTTTTTTTTTAATTAGATTTTTCGCTCAAAACAATATCGTTTTGAGCGAAAACCCCAATAATTAAAAAAAAATCGAATTGAATTAAAAGTTAAAAGTAATAAACCCTAACTCCCTAAAGTGCGAGTCTGCTCCGTCTGCTGAAGTCCGTCGAAGCTCTGTTGTTCGGTCACCCTTACTCCCTTAGGCCTTAGCCCTAATTCAGCCGGCGCCCACACCATCGCCGAGTTCGCCCAGCCGCGCCGTCGCCCACCGTCGACCCTGCCGCGCCGTCGCCCAGTTCGGCCACCGCATTCGCCCCCCGTCTCCTCTTTCGCCGTCGACCAGTTCGCCGTTTCACCCACCGCCGTCGCCGGTGTGCCCACTGCCGTCGATCAGTTCGCCACCGCCGGTAAGTACTTGGCTATTGGCAGGGGGTTATGCCTCCAACTAGTTCTAGACATAGCTGAATGGAGAATAAAATCCATATTGCCAATCTAGTCTTGTTTGGGATTAGGCTTAGTTGACTTGAATATCTTTCTCAGTCTTTCATTTAGGAGGAGGGGGCCAGATGCATCTAAGCCCTTGATTGATTTTATTTCTCTATAGGTTTGAGAGTGTACATTTCTATTTTGAAGCATCAGTGAGTGACCTGTGCTTTTGTAAATACTGCATCTTATTCTATGTGATCTAAGGTTTTGCTATTTATGTAATTTTTCAAACATTTACACACATGAGCTACACATATTATTCTAAAGGAAGCTACTTCACCCATTCCAAATGCAGGACCTCACTGTTGTTTTGTCAACTCTGCTAATAGTTTGCAGCAATAATGACACAAAAAAAAAAAAAAAAAAAAAA
>NC_044925.1:22258675-22263770 GCF_003576645.1 Ipomoea triloba | reverse complement strand
TGACAAAAAAAAAAAAAAAAAAAAAAAGAACATTCAGATTTTCCAGTGGGCCTGAAGGTTTATATTTGTTTGAAACGATGAATGCATTGTTATCTTATCTTTGTATTTGTATTTTGTTTCGAGTGAGTATAAACAATTCTTAAATATCTATTTGACAGTGAAATTGGGAAACTTATGCAGGGATGTAGTGAGTATTCCTTAACCTTAGCTACACCTTTAATGAATTTTGATAACAGATTTACTGCAGTAATTAATGATTCATTAGTTAATTATTCATTTATTCCCAATTTTCCATTGGCAGAATATGGCAGTAAGCACAAGCAGTATCTATATTCCATATTCCATAATCCTAATTCAGTAATTCCTATATATTTGTTTTGTTTATTCCATTGGCAGACTGGCAGTCTGGCAGTAAGCACTAAATGTCTAAATGTGAATTTTGATGGTGAATTTTGGATTATAAATTTGTTAATTGTAAATGTGAATTGAATTATACATTTATTGTGTAATGTGTATTTTTTTTTTTAGTGATAATGGCTTCATCAAGTGCTTCGACTTCTCAAAGTGTTGGATCTTCGGAAGCGTCCACACTTAAAAGGAGATCAAATGATGTAGGATGGGATTATGGTATTTTAGTTGATGCAAAAAATTTGGATAGAGTAAAATGTTTGTTGTGCCGGAAAGTTTTATCCGGTGGAGTGTATCGAATAAAAGAGCATATTGCTCATATACAAGGAAATGTTGTTCCATGTTCTAAAGCTACTAAGGATGATCAACTTAAGTGTAGGAATGCAATCAATGAAGCCAAGATGAGAAGGAAAAATAAAAAAGTTAATGATGATAATTTAAGAGCCGAGGTGAATATTAATGCTAGAAGTGAGCCAATTGATGTTGAGGAGTTGCAAGGGTCTCTTGAATCTAGAGTTAAAGAATATATATGTAGATGGGCATATGAGGCTGATATTCCTTTTCATGCATTTGAAAGAGATAGCTTCAAGATGATGTTAGAAGCAATTGGACAATTCGGTCCCGGAGTTGAATTACCAAGTAGATATGAGATGAGTGAAACATTCTTGAAAAAAGAAGTTGATAAAGTTCGTGAGTCTTTGAAGATACATGAAGAGGAGTGGAAGCTAAATGGATGCTCAATCATGACGGATGCTTGGACCGATAGAAAGAGAAGAAGTGTAATGAATTTGTGTGTGAATTCAAGTTTGGGCACCGTTTTCCTTTCTTCTAAAGAGTGTTCACTTGATTCACACACAAGTGAACATATTTATGAGTTTGTTGAGCATGGCATTCAACAAGTTGGAGCTGAAAATGTTGTTCAAGTTGTCACGGATAATGCCTCAAACAACATAGGAGCTTCAAAGTTGTTGAAAGAGAAGATGCCAACCATCTTTTGGACTTTTTGTGCCACTCGCACGATAAATTTAATGCTTCAAAGCATTGCAAGTCTCCCAAGGTACAAGAAAGTTCTTGATCAAGCAAAGTCTTTAACGATCTTTATTTATGCTGATCACAAGACTTTGGCATTGATGAGAACTTTCACAAAGAAAAGAGATATAGTGAGGCCCGGTGTGACTAGATTTGCTTCTTCATTCCTTACTTTGCAAAGTTTAGCCAAGAAAAAGGTTGAATTAAGGGCAATGTTTACTAGCAATGGATGGCATGAATGTAAATTTTCCAAGATAGCTAAAGGGAATGTAGCATACTCAACCGTATTGAGTAAGGAATTTTGGCAAGGTGTAACGGCATGTTTGAAGGTTTTTGCACCGTTGGTGAGAGTGCTTCGACTTGTTGATTGTGATAAGAAGCCATCAATGGGGTTTGTATATGGTGAGATTATGAGAGCAAAAGAGGAAATCAAACATGTTTTGTCCGATGTTCCTAGAAACTATCAACCGATTATTGACATTATTGAAGAAAAAATGAAAGATAGGCTTGACTCTCCTCTTCATTTGATGGCATATTTGTTGAATCCTTATTACCATTATAAGGATCCACAACTTCATTTAGATAATGTTGTAGGTATTGGAGTTATTGATTTTTGTGAGATTCTATTCTTCAATAATATTGGCATGCAAAATAAGATATTAAGTGAAGAATTGCCAAAATATAAGAAGAAGGAGGGAATGTTTGGAAGGAATATCGCAATCAAAGCATGTGAGGTGAATGATGACAACTTTAATCCCGGTAAGTCATTTTTTTTATCCTTTAATACTTTATTATTTACTTAATTATATTTATTTATTTATATTTATTAATTATTATAAAATTTGTTTTGTAGCAAATTGGTGGTCAACTTTTGGTGTCTCAACTCCTTTATTAAAAAGAATAGCCATGAAGATCCTTTCTTTAACATCTAGTTCTTCTGGGTGTGAAAGAAATTGGAACACGTTTGAAGAGGTTAGTAACTTAGTGTGATACTTTGTTTAGTTGTTATCAACTTGGCTTGTTAATATAAATATGAATTATGAATATATGAATTAATCATTAATACTTTATTAATCATTATTTAAAGTTTTGAATATTTTTATTGCTTGAATTGTAGATGCATACAAAGAAGAGAAATAAGCTTGAATCAAGTTGTCTCAACAATTTAGTTTTTGTCCAATTTAATATTAGTTTGATGAACAAGAACAAACAAGATAAAAATATTGAAAGGTTGGTTGGTAGTGATGCAAGTTTAGCACATGATTGGATTGTGGAAAATGTTGAGAATGATGAGATTGAGCCGGGATTGGATTGCAACAATGATGCTATGGGAGTGGATAATGCATTACAACCCCGGAGAAGTGCTAGATTGAGGGATATTGATGAAGATAACTTTGAATCGGAAGGAGAAAGTGAGGAGGAAATAATTGAAGTGGAATTTGAAGATGATGGAGAATGTGTTATTGAGCAATATGGAGAAGATGAAGAAATCGGCAATGATTCTATTGAATCATGATTCATGAATCACGTTGGATTTCAAAAATTTAGAATTTGGACTTGGATGTTAAATTGTTGATTGTTGAATGTTAATTATGTTGTAACTTGTAAGTTTTAAAGTTTTAAAAATGATACTTGGATGTTGTTTCACTTGTTTCATTAGTTGGATACATGTATGTTGTATTCTTTGAGTAATTGAGTCTTTGACTTGTTTAGTTGTTTGAAAGAACGTTTGATAGTTTGATAATTTGAATCTTTGGATGATGTTATATATAATGAAGAAAAATAATATACTCCGTATCAAATAGCAATGGGAGTGTACTTTGATTTATTTTGTTATTTACAAAAAGAAAAAAAAAAGTTTCCCTTTATGTGCATGGAAAGATTTAAAAAATTATTTTAGTTAAAGTAATTTTTTTTCACGAAGTGTCTTGAGTAGGCCTTAATGGTAGGAGGAATCTTCAATCTCGTACCATACTAAGATTAATTTATAAAAATTATGATATATTATAAATGTTTTTGTAAGAAAATTATAAATAATACGGAGTAACTATTAATATAAGTTATTGAAAATTATTAAGGATATATTTGATTTAGAGTTTTAATAACTTTTGTAAACTTTTGTAAATAAAAAAGTTTATAAAAGTCAATAAAAATTTATAAATATTTGTGATATGAGCTTTTTATAGACACTTACAACATCTACAGAAATGTAGAAAGATTATGAGAAAATTGTAATTTATGTCCCTCCATAATATCTCAATTATCAATGTCATTCCTGAATTATTAGTGGTGTAAATGTTACCCCTAAATTTTCAAAATGACACATATATTGCCCCTCTCGTACTATAGCAGTTCATTTTATGTTTCGCGCATTCACTTCTCGCATATGTCTTTAACTTCCAAACTTCAACTCTTCTCATTGTAGCAAAGGCACTGTAGCAGTACTGTAGCTTACTTCTCGCGGATGATATTTTTGGCTTCCAAACGTCTTTCCAAAAATCAACCTCTCGCATTGTAGTAGTACTGTAGCAGTCCATTTTATGTCTCGTAGATTCACTTCTCGTGCTTTACTTTTTTCTTCTTCTTCTTCTTCTTCTTCTTCTTCTGGAGAATACTTACTAGTTACTACAAATAATTCATAACATATTTTTGGTATCATCAAAACCTAATTACAAATATTCCCAACACTAAGCAACCTTTGTTGCTACCAATTTATTTTGGAGCTGAGGTTTGCGTGCCATCTATGTTTTATTTTATTTTGCAAGTAGGATGCACTACTTAAGCACTTACGACCTAGTGTTTTCTAATATATAATCAAAATAGCTTTGGATTAATCCGTCATTGAAATATAAAAATATGAATCGGTCGATATAGCAATTGATTATTGAGTTCGTCGCTAGATAGCAAGGTATTATTGAATCCGTCGTTATATTTAGCGACGGATTCAAAAATATCTTGCTAAATTGTAACATTTAAAATTATTAAAATTTTAGGAGTTAGCCCGCAAAAAATTCAAATCCGTCGCTATATATTTGCGCTAAAATTAGCTACGTATTTAACGACGAAAATATTCCATCGCAAATTCCTCGCTAATCGGTCACTAAATGTCTATTTAACACAAAAATTAAAACCCGTCGTTATTTGCAATGGAATGAGGATTCCAATTAGGGAAGTGAGAGTAAACCTTTAATTTTTTTCTGGAAAGAGGGCTAAGGGCGTGTTTTGTAGCACGGTGTGGGGCACGATCTGGGAAAACAAAGCGATGGGGAGGAGCGGTTGGCCTGAGCTTAGGGAGCATCGCCCGGCAACCCAAACATCATATCTCGGTCCATCGACGAGTGGCAGACCTCGTGGGAGTTAACGGCTTTGGTATGACGGAGCACCTGGGTGAGTGGCGGGCCGTTTGACGGAGAGGTCGAAAGCTCAAGCGGACTACTTGAATGGATTGCTCAGGTTGACCGCTCGAACGGACTGCTCAGGCAGTTAGCGATGACAAAAACGTGGCCTACGACGTGGCGCACGAGGAGGTATTTGGCGAGATAGTGCAACACCTAGTGGGACACACATACAGCGAAGGAGGGCAGAGTATTGTGGTCCGCGACATGCGACCTTAGGAGTAGTATAAAAGGGGGAGGGGAGGGGAGGGGGGGGGGGGCAC
>NC_044925.1:22256507-22258019 GCF_003576645.1 Ipomoea triloba | reverse complement strand
GGGGGGGGGGGGGGGGGGGGGGGGGGGGGGGGGGGGGGGGGGGGGGGGGGGGGGGGGGGGGGGGGGGGGGGGGGGGGGGGGGGGGGGGGGGGGGGGGGGGGGGGGGGGGGGGGGGGGCTCTCTATTCTAGGGCATCATCATCAGCACTCCATCTCTCTTAACTTCTCCCTCATTAATGGCGTGGTACGTCAATTGTCTTTGCAGCATGCTCGATAGCAGCAATGGTTCACCCCTGTGGTTGAGCTTGGTAGTTGGGTCCCTTGGGCCATATTCATTCCATTTGTTTATTTAGGACATTTGTAGCCCATTTATATCATGTTAAGGGTCCTGTGTCCTATCAATCCAATACATTTTTCATATTTGTTACTCGATTTCAACTCGCTTTTATGGTGGGCACGGTCCATTAAAAATTATCAATAATAATATTAAAATAATTATAGTAAGATAATCTCACATTTTGTGAACAAATCGCCCTTAAAATTCATCATATTTTAAAAATCTAAGGTTACCTTTAAAAAATAATCACATTTTTAGAATATGACATTATTTTTCAAAAGATAATCATATTTTTAAAATCTGACGTTACTTTTTTTTTTTAAATAGTCATATTTTTCAATTGTGACATTACTTTTAAAAAGATAATCATATTAAAATAATCATAATAAGATAATAATACAACTAAGCCCTTAAAATTCATCATTTTAAAACATTCTCTCACCAAATAAAAAAAAAGTGAGGATTGATTTGATGTTTTCATTTTGGTAGAACAACGGCTGAGAATTGCTAGAAAATAAGGGAAAAGGAGGAATGGTCCTTCGCTAAAAAGTAATGACTAATGACAACTGCACATAAAGTTCACCAATGGCTTTAATAAAGAAAACGTGTAATCAATTTTATAATTATTGTAAAATTTCAAGTTTAAAATATTTATAAAAGTAATCATACTTTTTCTCGTTATTTTTTAATAACCATCAATAATTAATTTTTCTAAATAGATGAATTAGATTCGTCCTTACTTTTTACTATGACATTAAACCAATTAAGTTCATATTATATTCTACACTCCAAACCAAAAAAACATAAAATAATGTTAAAATTTGATATTATTTTTCAAAAGATAATTATATATTTAAAATCTGACGTCACCTTTCATAAGATAATCACATTTAAAAAACCTGATATTACCTTAAAAAGGATAATCATATTAAGATAACCATATATAATAAGATAATTTTGCATTTTATTTTGTGGACCAATCGCCCTTAAGATTCATTATTTTAAAAAGAGAAAAGGGTCAAATAGGTCCTCGAACTATAGCTCATTGTGCAATTAGACCCTCAAACTTTAAAAAAGTTCAATTAAGCCCTCAAACTTGTTATTTTGGAGCAAATAGACCCTTGAACTTATTTATGACCTGTAATAGCAGGTCATAAACATTTCCGGCGAACTCCGGCAAAATTCCAGAGAAATTCCGGCCAAAAAACAAAACCAACAACCGCCGGCGACCGTGAA
>NC_044925.1:22231417-22255378 GCF_003576645.1 Ipomoea triloba | reverse complement strand
TTTATGACCTGCTATTACAGGTCATAAATAAGTTCAAGGGTCTATTTGCTCCAAAATAACAAGTTTGAGGGCTTAATTGAACTTTTTTAAAGTTTGAGAGTCTAATTGCACAATGAGCTATAGTTCGAGGGCCTATTTGACCCTTTTCCCTTTTAAAAATAAGCCACGATTAAATACACTAACCCAAAAAGTCAAAAGACACACACTTTACGTCGAGTTGAAGCTCACAGTCACACAGTATTGCATAAACTAAAACGTCTCGGGGAAGGAACGAAACACTCTGCCACGCCCAGTCCTTCACAGTCACACAGTATTGCATAAACTTAAATCTGCATTTTCTCTTCTGTAAAAATCTGCACGCCTTTTGCACCTTCATCTTATCCTTTTTCTTGTAAGGTTTCATTTCCTTTTGAACAAGTTCCGATGGGTTTCGAGTCCATACCGGGAAAAGGGGTTTCGACCGGTATCACTGCAAGCTCCTCGGCTTCAGAGGTGGTTGATTTCCTAAGGACGTCTTTTCAGCGAATGGACTTTAGCCTGGGCCAGAAAATACTGACCGACCGAGAAAATGCGCTCAAGGCGGAGATAGAGAGTTTGAAAAAAGCGAACGAGTCGGCCCAGAAGGTTCTAGAATTTGAGAATTGCAAAATGGGGGTCGAATTGCAGAGGCTGAAAAAGGAGAATATAGATTTGGGTGAAAACAACGCCCGCCTCAAACGAGAAATCGAAGAGTTGAAGGCTGAGAAAAAGGAAGTTGAGGAGAGACTGGAGGCTTCTGAGGAAAGATATGCGTGGTTGGACAAGAGGGTGTCTCGCATGGAAGAGGATTTAGCTTTTGTTGCTACAAAAGTCCCAAACGTGAGCAACATTGCTGATAAATTAGATGATGAGCTTTCTTTTGGTACTCAAAATCACCTGGGACCTAGTGCCACCAAAGTTGGTGGTAGTAGTAGTAGTCCCACGAATGAAGGTATAATACAAATAATTGGATCTCTTATTACCCTAATTTATTTCGTATTTAGTGCTCTGGTCTTTTATTTTATTGTATATGCTTAAAATGCTTAAATTAAAGTTTGGGGTTTGATGGCTGCAAGTCTGTTCTCTAGGGATGGGGATTGTGCTTATATACTTTCTTCAAGTCTGCTTCCAAAGGCTATTAAATTAAAGTTGCATATATACATGCCCGGCCTATTTGTTGTTAATTGTGTGTTTCATATAAGTGACTATATATCATGTTAGTCAAAGTTGATGACTTGATGCTTCCTGATGCCTATTGCCATTGATCTATTTTTGTTTCATATCCACTTTCTGTTATTACAGTGCCATATGTGGTTCTTCTCAGTGATGATGAGGATGAGAATCATGAGATGCCTCTGGATGATGCTGAAATTTTAGGGAAAAGTGGAATGGGACTTGGCCCTAAGATGAATGAATTAAAGGGAGAAAGCTTACAGAGAAAAAGAATCTTTGGCAATGATGATGATGGGGATAGTTCTTCCTTTTGTGTACAGAAGCGCAAACTCCTGCATGAAACAGAAGTAACACCGGTATTTGACAGCCCGAAAAATCATGGTGATGCTAGAATGTCAGGTTATGAGTCCATAGCTAGAGTTAAGTGTGAAGCAATAGTAAGTCCAATGGCGGGCAAGTCTACAGCTTCTTCACACCTCAACTTGAAACCCCAAAAAGTTGGGAGCGGGCCATGGCTGGATCAAAATGAAATGCGTTTGGCATTTGACGATGATTGTGAACTTTGTATGAGTGCTGTTTGTGCACTTTATAGAAAGCTAATTTCCGCACCACTGTCAATGAAGCCCATGGATAGAGGATTTGACTCAAATGATGAACTCGGGTATGATTTCAAAGCCACTTTACTATTTATCCTTTCTCTATTTATATCCAAAACAGTAACTTCACCATCATTCTACCATATCATTCAATATTGGCTCGGTGTAATTATCTCCTAAACAAAATCTGTTTTTTACTTTACCCTTTATATGAAGAGTTGGATACGTGTTTGAAAGAGAACCCACTGTCCCAATGTCTTTTAAGGTGAAAAGTGCAGCAGAGCCCCCCTTGGCCTTGGCTTTAAAGATCAAGTGTAAATTGAAGCTCCACCTTGCGTATGTATACAAAGCAACGCAAAGTGGCAAAATTACATTTTATAATCTAGAATGATATATAAATGGTACATAATACCATTTTTAAGACAAAAACTGGTTGACATCATTTTATAACAATACAAACATCTTTAATCATTGATGTATATCTCCTTTCAAGTGTTGAAACAATTGCATTTGACAAGTGTACAAAATTCTACAGTTGACATTTAATTTTTTAAATTGGGGTTACTATGTTTAACAGGACTTTTAATGTTGTTTCTAAATATATAATTTTTATGTACTAATACTAAACTAAGTATTACAAAAAAAAATTAAATTCTAAATAACTTGAGTCGAGCCTTGTTTTTTTTTTTGAAAACGAGTCAAGCCTCGTTAACTGAACTAGACACATAAAATAGGATGAAGGGAGCATCATTTTGATAATTACAATCACAATTGTTATCACAAATGAGTTTATATGCCTTTGATTTTGTTTTTATATTTCCCTGGGGGGGTGGTTTCCACTTTCCTCTGGTGTATTGGATATGAGGAATATGTAAGTGTTCCTTACTATATATTTTTTATAAATCAGAAAATCCTCTTTTTTGCGCAACTATGGGAACAGTGTTCTTTATGATTTTATTTGAATTTAATGCAGCAATACATGTTCATTGGGTGAACACATTTATGGAATCTGTTGTTTAATGATCTATGGCTTTACATGTCATGCTCCATTCTGGTCTATGAATGTATACAAAGTAGAAATGTGCTTCTTTTTTTGTCTTAACATGTTTTTGGGAATGAAGAGTGCAACTTCGTCCTGATTTTCTATTTTGATCTAATGCATATCTTTATGGTGGGGCACAAATTTGTATATGCACTCTTCTTTTGAATCACATGTATGATTTATTACTTTAACTCATTAAGGAAATTATGGCTTCATCAATGAAATGCATATTTGCCTGTTGGATGTTGCATAATGTTTGAATCTGGAATTTTTGTACTTCTTTTTTTCAGGGTTGAATTGGCAAAGTATCTCATTGACGATCACCCAGAGAATAAACTCAATAGGGCTATGTCAGAAATATCTAAAGTTGCTATTGAGCAGTCTAAAAGGTTAGCTCTCAAGTACAGTGGACAACTTTTTCGCATATACTCTAGCGGTGAGGATCCGTTGTTCTGTCACAATTGTACAAGCTTCAGGCGTTAGTGTGCTTCCGAAGATGCAGACTATGCATGTGCACCTCGGTCTTCATGTTAAATTGTGTTTTTGTGATGAACTTTCTTTCATCTGCCCTGGGGACAATGTGGAGAAGACCTTTTGCTAGTATTTGATGCTTGGAGGGTTGCAATTGTTTTTGGATACTGATCAAGTACTTGCCATCATAGATTCTGGTTCATTTTATTTTTGTGGTCTTTAGTACAAATTGCTCAGCATGATTCTTAGAATGTACAATCTTTGATCCATATATCGGTAAATCTAGATCCAGATAGTTTTGTTGAAAATGATGTTTTTGTACTTGAAAAGCTGTACAATCACCAGTATAGCCTTTTGCTCAACTCTCAGCCTTTGGTGCTTGTATATTGTTAATCTAGTCTTTCTGCCAATATCATGATTGCAGCATGATTTGCTCTTACTTTCCCTCTCTAATGTGCTGTATTGCTGTTTATGCTAAAATTTGCCTGCCTTTTTATTCTAGTATTGAGGTGAAAATAGTTTGCCTGCATGGTTGAATTGCCTTCTTCCTTAAAACAAGTCAAAGAAGTGACATTTTAATCATATAATTTTCTAAACTTGGAAATACTTTTGGTCCATTCTTACAGACCGAACATAGATTCTATAGAGGCTTTTTTAAATGTTGCATCTGATTTTCTGTACTTACACAATATGAACCATTACTGTAAAAAGGTAGAGAAAGACAGTTTGGGACATGGGAATACAGATCAGTGGATAGATTTATAGCAGTGGAGAAGGTGGGTGAATCACAAAAATACCAAACAACAATTGCATATATATTATAATAATGTAGAACAAAAATTTGCATGACAGACTAATATCCTTTCTTTTACTGCAGTGGAAAAGGACTAAATGTTGCTGAATCTCTAACCTGGGTATGGAACAAAAACTTGACAAAAGAGTTTTAAGTAGAAAACGAAATTATGTGGTGTTGCATGAGCCTAACTATGTGTGCAGTTTTAAGCAAACATGGAAATATGATGTAAGAATGGGGAAAGAGAGCTAGGGTATCTCCGTATCTTTTACTTGAGCTTTCCTCTGTCCCTTCAGGCTCATAACTGATTGTAGTAGGCCATCTCTGTTGAATTTGTTGCTGTGGGGATGTGGCAATAAACCTGGATATACATATCCACTTGTGTTTACTGGGGGGCCTCTTGATGGTGAAGATGCTTTCAGAGGATGTATAGTCAAAGAAACCGGTACTGATTGTGTTCTTGTGATCCCTGAAGCTGAAAATACTGGCGATGAATGTGTTCTTTTTATCCTTCCAGGAGAAGATGATGGGGGTCGGTCCTTTAGTTTCCCTGCTGTAATTGGAATGGTTGTAACGTGAATCTCAACTACTGAACTAAGAACAGGTAGAGATAAAAGAAAGAAATTAAGAGAAAAAACCTGATTCATTGCTAGCTCTTGTGTCTTTAAATTTCTTGTTTGATGGAGCATCCTTAGCTGGAGTCCTTGGACTAGTGGAGGAGGTATGACCAATTTCTGAACTGGAAAGGGTTTTCTTTTCTGGGATCTTGGTTAATTTTGCGCTGTTGCTTAATGTTCTCTTTTGTGTACTTTCAGAGCGAGCTATCTTGTAATTTGCCATAACTACTGCTGAATGCTTGTTCTGTGGGGCCTCAAAACCGCATGGCGTCTGCTCAACAGGTGAGGGCCTTCGCTCCGGAGTCTGAGGAAATGCTGGTTTCGGATCACTAGTTGATTCCTTTGGTTTTGGCTCATCTGCTGAGTTCATACAATCACCATTCCGCTTCTTGCTCTCCCCGCTCGATGGATTCAATTTCCTTCCTGGCATCTCATCACGAGGCAGCAGCAGATTTTGCTCGGTTGGCGAGCTTGATTGCTTCCCCCATTCTGGAATTTCAGCAATTCCCAACTTTTCAACAGGTGAGACTCCTGGCAGGAATCTCCTCTGTGGAGTTTTTCCGACAATTGACCTTGGATCAGCTGGAGATTTTCTCTGTGTGTCATCAGAGATGACTGATCTTTGATCAACAAATGTTCCTACGTCTTTCCTGTCAATAATCTCCGAGTAAGCTGATCTGCTATCAGGTGGCCTGTGAAAGAGATCATCAATTACACCCACACGATCATTCGTTGAATCCCAGCTCTTCTCCTTACAGCTTCCCGAAGCCTTTTCCCTCTCCACGAGCTTATAAGCAAACATCTGGTAAGGAATTTGAGACACTGTGCAGATGCCGTCCTCAGGGAGCTTCTTGGAGTATCGAGCTTCAATGTCACAATAGTCGACGAGTGGGGGTGGACACTCGGGCTGGCCATGCTCGGGGTTTATAACAAGGACCTTTTTGATATAACGCAGAATCCTACAAATGGATGAGAAACTCGGGCGAAGGCTTGGATCAGTTTGCCAGCATTTTTTAGTTAAGTTCACAAGGTATCTAGGTGAAGGATGAGGGAAAAGAGGCCTCTCCCCGGCTATTAAGTTTCTGAAGATTTTTCCTCCTTCGAGCGGCCTCTCCCCTTCTTCGAATGGAACTTTTCCTGTCAGAAGCTGAAAGCAAACCATTCCGAAGCTGTAGACATCAGCTTTCTCCGAGTATTTGGCGCATTTGCTCCCGGGTTGTTCTTGTTCGGCCAAAACTTCCGGTGCACACCATATCTCATCAACTGCACTGGATCCCGGTTTTGAGGAGCTTTTGTATGTATAGTTCCTTTTCACCGAGGATAACCCGAAGCCAGCTACCTTTGCTTGAAAATAAGTTTCTGCAGAGGAGTACCTCGGTTTGAGCAGTATATTTGATGGGTTCAACTCCCCGTGATGAATCTTTCTCGAGTGCAGGTATTCCATCCCTCTCGCGATCTGAAGCATGATGTCAACCGCGACAGGGATGGAGAATGAGATTCTCTTCTTCTGACAGGAATTCTCTTTGATGAAAGCATCAAGGCTCTTGCTCATCAGCTCCATCACCAGAAACCCCTCTTTCTTCACTTCATCATGGAATCCACAGTGGTATTGGAGGACATTCGGGTGAGAAAGCGAGAGCAGCAACGAGATCTGAGCAGCGTGTTCTTCAGCGTCTCCATAGAAGCTCCTCGACGCGAAACTCTCTCCCAACCAGTTGATTTCCTTGAGGTGGCTCCCCCCTGACCCGAGACGCCTCTTCGCAACATAGCCGTTGGCTCTCAACAACACGGAAGTATGCAAAAGCTTGGCGTTCGTCGTCTCTGACCCATCCAACATCTTCATCAACCCCTCTCCCAGTTTGGTGTTCTTCTTCTGTTTGATGCTCTCGAGCAGCAGCCATCTGTCTTCTTTCCAAGCTCTCTCCAACCGGCTGCAGATCTCCCGGGGGACCAAGTACTGCTTCCCATACTTCCACATGAAAAGCCTCGGGTCGTTCCAGTCTGACCCATACTTATTCATCAACGCAACTCGCCTCTTCTGAATTTCTTCCTCGTCCTGCCCCGAGATCTCTGCTGCAGCCTCGATGGCTTCAATCACAACTGGGAAACAGCACAGCAGGTTATGGATGTGAAACTCGACGCAGTCAGTGTTTAATCGGAGACTCACGGCTTTCCCCCACCAATCCTTGATGTCCAGACAGTGGTTAATATAGGATTCACCTTCCTTAAAAATCCTATGTAGCTCCATCATTGGGCGCTCAAGCACCTTCCACTTGGTGTTCCTCTCATCCAACCTTAAATTCTGTCTGATTTCCTCTGCAATCGTGTCGAAAGCCTGTACCAGAATGTCGGAAAGCAGACAACACTGCCTCTGGTTAATCGAAATTTCATGTTGCAACACCATTAATGCCTTCAAGCTCCCCACAACCTCCCCAATCTGCCGGAACTGATCCATTATATTGTGCGGCTTTACAATAAAAACATTCAAATCAAATTCAATCGTACATACGTTGAAACATATGAAACAGGGAATTCAATCAAAAGAGTGGAGAGATCAAGACGCGATTAAACAACAAAATTTAATTAAATGAAAACGAATTAGATTACTATGATCGAGGAGACGAAGAACCTGAAATGATGACTTATTGGCGCGAATTGAAGACGCTGAATTCCTATCCGATTGCTATGGAATCCGATAGGAATCCAGCAAAACTCATCGGCCCGATCGAATTGAATTACAACGTTGGCTTAACCATCACGACAAGCCCAGGAGACACCTGCATGGTATCGAAGATATATGTATGATTATTAAAAACAAACAAAAGAGATAATTGATGCCTTTGGCGCAAGAAAACTGAAACGAAATATGAAGTGAGATAAAAAAAAAAAAAAAAAAATGAAAACGTTTGACGAACCTGAGGAAAATGGAAGATGTTCTTTGGAATTCAAGTCTGAGCTGCCTGCCAGTGGACGGTTGACGCTTCCCATTCTTTTCGAGGCCGTCGTGCTTATTACTTCTATATCTTCCCGCGATTTTCGGTTTCCATTTCATACGTTGCTACAAATTTTCATTTACTTCTTTTTTGAATTAATATCATCTAGGTCCTCTTAGTATAATGATTTTTTTCATGTTTAATCCTAAACTTTTAAATTCATCACTCGTGGTCTTTCGGTTTCAAATTGTTATCATTTGTGGTACAAGTTAACAACTTATGGTTCTTCAACTATCAAATTTTAACCAATCATGATTTTTCTACGAGGACTACAACTAGTTAAAAAAGAAAAAAATAAAAACCAAAATCTAAATAGTTATGGGAAGCGGTTGAAAATGAATAATGGAATGAATATTTTATTAGGGAATGGATTTTTCAATTGACGGGTAATCATCATTGTAGTGTTCTAAAAACTTGTCAATCAAACAATAATAATGACTTCGATACTCATTCCTGATAGCTAAACATGTCAATCAAACAATAATAATGACTTTGATATTCATTCCTGATAGCTAAACCTGTCAACTAAACACACCATTAATATATCTTCACTAATTGGTGAAATTTTTACACTACACATGGTGCACAATCCGTCACGGCCAACTAAAGCTATGGTAAAAACACACGTGAATACAATGAATTGGTGTCAGATCAAAACACGTTAATAGAATAGGTCTTGTATAAGACTCTTTAGTGTGATACATCATGTAACATTTTTAAATTAAAATATAATGACACCTTAGTTTTTACTGTTTCTTTATGGAGACCGATAGATAAAGTAAATTACATGATGTACTTCAATGAAAAGATATATGATAATAAGATACCATCATTGTGAGATTTGTTAAGCATATAAATTACAGTAATTTTTTTTCATTGAAACTTACTATACGTTTACATCCGGGATTTATTTAGTTTTTTTATTAACTTGACTGGTAAAAGATTACAATAAGATAAATTAGTCAACATGCCAAGCATCTTGTACTGAGATGGCATGTAGTGACTCTCTCATATAGGATGTTGTTTTACAACGGGTTGAAAAAGTATATATGAACAGATACTACAATGTAATAGAGTCAGTAGAACTCAAAATATTATACTACATTGTCCATAGCTTATTCGCTCAAATTAAAAAAAAAATCTCAAAATATTATACTCCATTGTCCATAGCTTATTCGCTCAAATTAAAAAAAAAGACAATAAACAGCTCCCACGAACAATCAAACTTGTTAATGAATTTTTACTATATGTGCTTTAAAAAAAAAATTATTGAAGCTTAGCATAATCATTTTTTTCACTTCACCATAAAGTTATTTTTATTCGTACTGAAAAAATATTTTTCCTTTTTATCATTGTATAATAATAATATTCACTCTGTGGTGGAACATTATTTATAAGCTCCAAAAAGAAAAAATTAAAGTTCTTGTTTTTATTGCTTATTTAGTTGATTTTACTATAAATTTAAAAAATTAACATAATAACCGAATAATTTTGGCCAATTGATAAGTTGGTTGTTTGGCTAACCTCAACCCTATCAATTTGCTATTGGCAATATGATGTGGATGCCACATCATTTATTTATTAGTGTACAGAATTTGCATCTTTTGCAAGTTTGCAAATCCTGTACCAAAGTTGCTGCAGCTTTTGTACTTTTCTAATTATTTTTAATTTTTTTATGTACTTTATTTTGTTTTCTTTTACCATTTAATTTATTTATTAATGTTTTAAAGTGATAGGTGATATTAGGTCCACTTTTAAAAATAGATTGGATTTGCATAGATGTAATGTAAATAGTAAATGATTTGTAAATTGGGTGATGTGGAGGTGGGACCTATTGTTTAGAGTAAGAGAGATTTATAGGAATAAGGTCAGTTTTATTGTAAAGGATGAAACTATAAAGTGATAAATGTTCTTTAGAAAAAAAAAAAAAAAAAAAAAAGCAATTGAGAGGCGATATTAAGGTCAAACATGTGACATTCTAACCTAAAGTTAAAGATTAGTACTACTCAATCACAGGGTTGTAGGCACATAGTGATAAGTGTTGTTTTAAAGAAAATGTATTATTACTCTTTCAAGATACGATATTACATTCTTTGATTTTTAAATAACTAATATTAATTTATGGATCATTTGGTTTTTAAGTAACTCATACGTAGTATTAATTTAGGAATCGTGTTACATAGATTAAAAATTTTCACTAAATTTCTTACCATCTAACATTACATAATAAGTTGATTCATTTTTAATGCAAGGTGGAGTCAGCCAATTAGTAGCAACAAATGAATAAAAAATGTTTTATTACTATATATATCATATATAGTAAAAGATTTTGGTGATCAATTTTTTTTTTATTCGGTAACTTTATCCTTAAATTTATATTATATGGATGAAAAACATTTAAATAAAATAGAGCTTCTAGAAAGGTAGAAGCAATCAAATATCACTATGTTATCCAAACGTACTCTACAAATTATATTGTGGACCATGGTCTAGCATGCATATTGTAAACTCTAGTCGATATTATATATGTATCTAACCATGCACATTATGGATTCTAGTTTATATTATGTACAAATAGTTAACATATTATATACATGTTCTAACATTGTCTTAAATTAATAATATGTGATTTGTAGGCAAATAAACTGAATATACATAATTTGTTAAGTGTAACTATATAATCTATGCCACAAATACATAATATGGATGATGATCCACAATATTGAATTGTACTCTTCGTTTCTTTCTAATCAACATAGGGTAATGATCCACAATATTGGATTGTACTCTTCGTTTCTTTCTAATCAACATAGGCTAATTAGAAAGTGATTGCTACATTTAACAAAAAAAATTACTTTATAATATTCATTTTGAAATATGACACTACTTAATTATATCTTTTTTAAGTAAGTATTAAGACTATATCACATGATGAATAAAAATAGAAAACAATTCCCATATCATCATATTTGCAATTCATTTCTGTTTCTTCTACATCCTTATAATTTTAATTCACTGTCAAAATATAATATAATATAACAATATAATACCAAATTAAAACAACATTTAATTTACCCAGCTTCTATGTAGCGTGAATGTGTGATCGCATCCCGGTTACCATTTCAAAGGCGTAGTTACACATTTTTTGGACTGAAAATGGTCAAGAAAGTATAAATCATCTACTTAGCTCATAGAGAATCATGAATATTTCAATCTTGTAATTCATATCCACTGTTAGTGCGCAAATAGTCTAAACGATTTTTTTTTTAATTTTTTTTTTTGGGTTTATAATACAAATTTTTTTTATTTCGTCACATAATTCTACACCTCATGAACATGTCCCAATGCCTTATGAAAACAAATTAAATTCATTTATTAATTGGTGGTGAGATTGATAATATAATCAATACGTACACTATCAACTATTACTAAAGAGTGGATAATGCGAGATAAATTACGAAGGGAAAAAAAAAGAATATCATTTTTTACTACATAAATGGTCCTCAAATATGCTATTCTCTTTTTTGGATTGACAAGAAAAATTTGACAATTACTATATAGAAATATACATTAAATAAATTTTACTCATATATAATAACTCGTAAACTATTTAAATAGACTATTACTGCCAAAGACTTTATAGTCTAGTGGCACCCGATTTACACTTCCACATGGACGGGAGTGGATTCGAACCTCAGTGGAGGCAACTGTTGACATTTTGTGCTTTAGTAGGTTGAGAAAGTAGCCTGTTGACTTTTTGTACTTAATAGGTTGAGCAAGTAGCTATGAACAGATATTACAGAGTCAGTAGTACTAAAAAAAAAAAAAGAAGAAGAAAACATTAGGCTATTACTGCTTTTATTACACGCATAATACGACGAAACTTAAACTGCCATGGAAGTCACGGAAAGTGCCCAATTACTATAGTAGCATTTGGACCGGCCTAAATGGGCAATAACAACGTATGGTCCGTCAAATTTTGAAATTTGCTCTACAAAGTACAAACTATCTACTTTGGTCTTTGGCGTACTAAATGGTATGATTATACATTAATTGTGGGATGCGCATTAGTCAATTCCCTAGATAAAAATAGCAAAATGAAGGTTATACTTATTTTAAATTTATTCTTTAAAAAAAACTTATTTTAAATTTATTCACAAGTTGTGTTGTATGTCAATTTTTTTTTAAAAAAAAAAAAACTAAAAGTACATATAGTGGTTTAGCCAATTAAGTTTGATATTTGTCCGTGGCATTTTTTAAAAATATCTTTCATTATTATTATTATTATGGATTATTTTAGTAATGATTTACAAAGAAAAGAACAAGTGTTAAATAAGTTGTCTAACTTATTGAATATTAACTTTTATGCCATTAGAGGAGGATTAAATTTAAAATGCATGCAATTGATCCATTAAACAAAAAAAATTATGTACAATTGGACTATAAAAACATGTTAAATATATGCCATTTGGACATATTTTTAATTTCCCTTGGTGTAACTTGAGTTTAAAATATTTCAGATTTTCAATATTTTCACCCAACTAGCATAATAGAAGAAAGGGAAACTATTACTACATACTATATAAATAATGTGATTGAATTCTATTAGAATTATTAAAAAAAAAAACGGAAAATGGTCAAATAAGCCCTTAAACTTTAGCTGAAAAATCAATAAGGCCCCTAAACTTTTAAAAAAGTGCAACTACACCCTTTAACATGTGTATACCGGGCAATGAAGTCCAATAGTCGGTAATTTACTTGCTATTACAAGTCATTCCCATTCCAGCATCATCTCAGGTGAAATTTCGGCAACGGCCCAATCATCGTCGGTCGCCCTCTCCGGTGGGACTCTGACGAAATGTGACCCAGATCGCCTTCTCCATTGAAGGCAACCCAGATCTGGTTGCCTTTCGCTGGAGTCCCGTCGAAGAAGGTGACCGACGACGGTTCGATCGTCACCGAAATTTTGCCTAAGATGATGTCAGAACGGGAATGACCTGTAATAGCAGGTAAATTACCCGGCTATTGGACTTCATTGTCCCGATATAACATGTTAAATGATGTAATTGCACTTTTTTAAAGTTCAGGAGCTTGATTGACTTTTCAGCTAAAATTTAGGAATTTATTTGACCATTTTTCCAAAAAAAAATATCACACACACACACACACACACACACATATTATATATATATATATTTAATTATTCAATTGCACATATTTTAAGTTCAATTACTTAATTGTACAAAAATTATACTACAATAATTTATTTGACCGTCCATAGGAGCTAGCTCAGTTAGTGACTTAGTTCGATCGACCACCCTAAAGCCTTTCTCCCATGATTGTTGGGGGGTTCAAATTCGAGAACCTAGTGTATAAAAAATAAATTATACATAACCTAAATGGGGGTTAGTATAGTAGTTGATCACGAGCTCAAGTCATGATTCGCAACAACGGGATGGGGTGAGCTCCTCAAACATCATTGCAGTTAGACTCTCCAACATTATAGTAAGACAAAAGGCTTATTGAAAGATTGCTTTTACATTCTCTAATGACTCTTGAGATAGAAAACTAGGGACTATGATTAGTGTGACGTAAATTAAGATAATTATGTATTTAAAAGAATAATTGATTTCACTTTTTTTTTACAAGAAAACAAAAGTAATTAAGGTGGGAGCATATGGCGCGAATTAAGGGGTTGGGAAGAGGCAGGTGCAGGCGCAGGGAGGCATGCGGATGCGTGGGTGAGGCCCACATTGGCCGTACACATGACCGGTTTCTCCGGTCATCCAGCTTTGGAATCTGAGGCGTTTTGCGTTTCTGTCCTTTCCTCCGTAACCGACTAACTGCCCTTATAACCAACGCCCTTCTCATTCTTCATTTCTGTGATGAAGAGAGGAATTTGCATTTTGGGTTTCTCTTTCTCTCTCTTAGCCTGCCTTCCTTTCTTTTGAGCCTTTCTCAGAGATTCTCTGGGAGGCTGCCGCAGAGAGAGATAGAGTCTGTGTTCAAAGAAAAAAAAAAAGAGAAAGAAATCCCAAAAAAAAAAAAAGAATAATTACTTTTTCCCCCACAAAAAAAAAATGACAAGAAGTTGTAACTCGATCTTGGCTTTCGTTGCCGCATTTGCTCTTGTTTTTACCACCATTTTGCCAGTTGCCCAGGGTCAGGAATCGGCTCCGGCTCCCGCCCCTGCTAGCGATGGTCAGTTCTTCTTTCACTTTCTATGTTTTTTATGAAATCCATAGAGGCATTACTTTGAATCCTTAGATTCCATTTTAGATCCGATGTTTTTAGGCAGCAGGCAGGGATTTGTGTTTTTTGTTGTGTAGGGAGTGGAGATTTGAAATCTCATAGCTTATATTTGTGTGTTTTGCAGGGACAACAATTGATCAAGGGATTGCGTACGTTTTGATGTTGTTGGCGTTAGTGCTCACATACATCATTCACACAGCCGATGTCCCTATGAAGGTCTGAAATAAGAATTGAGGTTGTAGGACAGACTATGATTCCTGTTTTTTGTATTTAGAGTTCAAACTTTGAGGATATGTTGTTGCATTTATGTTTCCAATAAGTCTTGTAGACTCTAAATTTGGTTCTTGCTCTGGGAATCTGTATGCCCTTTGCTTAATCTTAACTCGTTTCTTCAGATCTACTTTTCTTCTTCTCTTTCTTTTTCCTAACCTGCAAAAACATCTCCATTTCTTCAGGAACAGACATCATACTAACTGATAAAAATGTCTGATTTATGACTCACTAATTAAAACTGATAGGTCTCTTTCTGAATAACATTTTTGCTTGAGCTGAGCATTTAATGAGGAGGGTTCTTCATTTTACATTGAAATTTGAAAGACATAATAAATGAAGGATATATAGACAGTACTATACTTCATTGAATTGAGAAGTAGAAACGGCAAGTAGGTATCTGAGACAGCTATTCCTCAAAAAAAAAAGAAAAAAAGGTATCTGAGACAGCTAGCAGTAGTAAAACCAAAAATTTTAACAGTTTCATGTGAAAGCAATACAAATTGTAAGCCACAGCCCACAGATCAGAGTAGAGTGAATACTGTACTGTGCTCTTGCAAAAATCCCCGCTTAGGCCCCTAGACTGAGGCGAATTGGTCCCTAGGTGGTCGGCCGCCTAGCGCCTAACTCGGCCGACTGGGCCGAGTTGGCGGCCGACTAAGCCGAATTTGGCCGAGTTAACTCGCCCAACTCGGCAAAGTTAGCCGAGTTAACTCGAGCGAGTTGGCTTGTTAATTTTATTATTATATTTATATATATTTAAATTTATTTATTTATATAAGTAAGAGAAGTAAGAGATATATATATAATATATATAATATAATATATGACATACACTAACACATATGAATTAATTTGTTGTTTTTATAGGACGTCGCCTAGATATCGCCTAGGCGCCGCTTAGGCGTTAGGCGCTAGTCTACCGCCCAACTAGCGCCTACTGCAACCATGACTGTGCTAGAGATTACTCCCATGTTTATCAAGGTTAGGAAGTTCTGACAAGTACCTTGTGGTTTGATAGCATTACTGCTACCAAATTAAATAGATGCCTCATGAACATTATCATGTTGAGCAGATACTATGTATATGTTAGAAGGTACTATTCAAGAAAAAAGTTTAGGAAGTTCCAAAACAAGACTATAGCCTGTGAATAGCCTGTGAAGGTTCATTGGTCATTTTGCTATTTTTCACTTGTCAGTTGTCACCACATGAATTCCATTTCCAACAGCAAATTAAAGACACACTACTTAGTCAAGCGCCTTGTGTTCAGATAATATGTATTGACTCCTCCATATGGGAGGTCATGAGATTGAGCGATTGAGCCTCAGTGGAGGCGGTATTGACTTTTTGTGTTTCAATAGGTTGAAAAAAATATAGATGAACAGATACTACAATGTAATAGAGTCAGTAGTACTCAAAAAAAAAAAAAAAGGCACTACTAAACTTCCTTCATTCAAATCTATATGATCGTATCCCCACTGAGCATACTGATGCTACTCAATATTTACTCAAAACTCAATCAACATTAGAGGTTTGAATAAGTAGGCCTACAATTAGACAAGTATTTACTGTAAACATTGATAAATTAATTAGATAGGATCTCCTAGCTAGCTAGGTGAGTGAGGGCGGCTTATACAATTTGATGAATGAGTAGGATTTTATTACAAATCAATGCTTTTCCCCAGCCTATAATTTATCAATTTTTAAATATTTAGAAAATGACTTATCACCTAAAGTCTGCCTTGCTCGATCAATTTTAGTTGTTTGGTCAATTTAACAATACGAGTGGTGATTGGTAAACGAGTTTTGTCTTAGTTTATTGATGCCAATAAGTTAAAAAATGAAAAAGTTATTTTGAGTAATTTATTGATATGAGCTTATTGTATTTTCATTTAAAAAAATCTAATTTACTCTTAGATAGTTGTTGGTTATTGCACTGTTTATATTATTCAATTTTTATCAAATTTACATTTTTAATATCATCACAGAGCCTGACATTTAAATTGACTATTAGAGTATTAGTCTGATGCAACACAACTTATAGTATAAATGTCATGAATCAGTTTCACTATTAGCCTTCCCAACTTAAAGTATAAATGTTTTGAATCAGTTTCAAATCTTCTTTACCCTTCCCCAACTGTTGATTATCTGCCCTAAATTCCCAGGGGACAAAATGATACTGTGATTACTGTCACAAAAAATATTTTCTTCTTCAATGGTTTAATATTTATAAAGGAAAGAAATATGTGGAAGGAAATGCTGTTGCCCCACAACTTAGTTCCAACATTATATTGGTCTTTGAGAAAAGCTAAGTGGGCAATCAATATTTTTGGATCTGGATGGGTCTATGTTCTACAAACAAATCCAATTTAAGAATCAATGGGCATGCCCAGTTCCATCTATTAGAACTCTACATAATAGAGTCATACTATAAGTCTTAGTCCTAGTTTACTTATGATTCTCAGTCCTAGTTTACTTATGATTCTCAGTCCTAGTTTACTTATGATTCTCTTGTATATATACTCTTGTATTCCTACAGTCATATTTGGTGAACTCTAATACAAACATAATTGTTCTCATCTGGTATCAGTCGCTAGGGTTTCGTTCTTGTTCCCATGGCTACGAATGACGGCTCTGCCTCTGAGCGGACCGTTTCAGATGTTGCTGTGAGTTCTGCGGCGCCGGCTCCCGTGTCGTCGCTCTCTTCTGCTCATCACTACATTAGCATCAAACTCAACCACCGCAATTTTTTGTTTTGGCGTACTCAGGTTCTCCCGTTTCTACGTGGCCATGATCTCATTGATCTTGTTGATGGATCGTGTCCTTGCCCGGAGGAGTTCCTCCCTGCCGTGTCTGCTGCTACCTCGTCCGCTGCTGCTGCCCGCGTTCGGAATCCGGCGTTTGTTGCGTGGTCTCGCCGTGATCAAGGGTTGCTGTCTCTCCTTGTTTCTTCGCTGTCCGAGGAGGTGCTCTCCATCGCCGTCGGCTGTCGGACATCGAAGGAGTTGTGGGATGCCATTGAGCAGTCCCTCGCTTCCGCCTCTCAATCCCGCCAACTTCACTTGCTTAGCCAACTCCATGGTCTCCGGCAAGGAGATTCGTCGACGGCAGAGTATCTCGGGCGAGCTCGGCTTATTGTTGAAGATTTAGCTCTCGCCGGCCGAAAGGTAACGCTGGAAGAACAGAACCTGTACGTGTTCCGCGGCCTTCGACCGGAGTTCAAGGGTGTCACCTCTTCGCTGGCGGTTCGAGGACATCCGGTGACGCTCCTTGAGCTTGCTGACTTGCTGGGCGCGCAAGACTTCATCGCCGGTGATGATTACGCATTGCCTGGAGGTGCTGCACCGGCGGCTTTCGCTGCTCAGGGAGGTCGCCAGTCGCGTGGTCGTGGAGGAGGCCGTTCGGCTGGCGGAGCACCGTTCGGTCGTGCTGGTTCTAGTTCTGCTCGCGGTCGCGGAGGTTCTGCATGGCGCGGCGGCGGCGGTTCTGGTCGGCAGTCACGTGGCGGTGGGAGAGGCCGTGGCAGAGGCTCTTCCATCCAGTGTCAAATTTGCGGTTCATTTGGTCACTCGGCTTTGTCTTGTTACAAGTTGCCTTATGTTGTTTCTCCGCAAGCGAATTTTATTCATCAGGGTGATTCGGCGAATAACGTGACTGCTCATACCTGGTTGCCTGACACTGGTGCAACACATCATGCCACACCTGATATAGCTGCCCTCTCTACTTCTGAAGAATATGGTGGTAACGACACTTTACGTGTTGGTGACGGTACGCCTTTACTTATTAGTAACGTGGGTCATGCTTCTATTTCTACGCCTTCTAGGTCTCTTAAGTTGTCTCATATTTTACATGTTCCCCGTCTTTCTGCCTCTTTATTATCCGTTCAGCGCTTTGCGTCGGATAATCAGGTATTTTTTGAGTTTCACCCTTCCTTCTTTGTTGTGAAGGATATTCGGACCAAGGAAATTCTTTTACGGGGCAATAGTTCCGGTGGGCTCTATGCCTTGCCGGTTCCTTCTGGTTCACCTTCCGCGTTTATTTCTGCTCGTGCTTCGGCGTCTACGTGGCATGATCGTTTGGGTCATCCACATCAGCGTGTTTTACATCGAGTCTTGGAGTCTTGTTCTGTTAGTGAGTCGAATAAAACTTCTCATACTGTGTGTTCTGCGTGTCAAATGGGTAAATCTGCACGTTTCCCATTGCCACGTGTTGTCTCTGTTAGTTCGAATGTGCTAGATTTAGTTTATACGGACATTTGGGGCCCTGCTCCTGTACTCTCTTCTGAGGGTTAATCGTTATTTTGTTTTATTTGTGGATGACTTTTCTCGTTATACTTGGTATTTTCCTATGAAATTAAAGTCAGATATATATTCTGTTTTTGAGCGTTTCGATGTTTAGTTGAACGTGCCTTCAATCGTAAAATCAAAGCTGTTCAATCTGATTTAGGGGCTGAGTATAAAAAGTTACATTCTGTTTTTGTTCAGCTTGGTATTAGTCACAGGCAATCTTGTGCGTACACACACGAACAGAATGGTCGTGTGGAACGGAAGCACAGGCATGTGGTTGAAACCGGGCTAGCACTTATGGCTCGTGCCTCTGTGCCGTCTCGGTTCTGGCATTTTGCTTTTGAGGCTGCTGTTTTCCTTATTAACAAAATGCCCTCGCATACTCTCCATAACTCTAGTCCTCATGTCTTGGTGCACAGATCTCAGCCATCATATTCCTTTCTTCGTGTCTTTGGTTGTCTGTGCTATCCGCACTTACGGCCATATAATCGTCATAAACTGTCTTACAGGTCTTCTCCATGTGTCTTTCTGGGCTATCCTGATTCGTTTCGGGGTTATAGGTGCATGGACCTGCGTACTAATAAAGTTTTTGTGTGCCGTCATGTGCGGTTTGATGAAGCTGTGTTTCCTTTTGGTGCTAAGTCTGTTTTGCAGGCTCCATCAGAATCTATTGCACGACCTTGGGCTGAATCTGTTTTTCATCCTGTGGCTGATCCATCTGTGGTAGCTCCCTCGCCTCCTGCTGATGTGGCTCAGAAGAGGCCTCGTGGTCGGCCACGTGGTCGTACTGTGCGTCCCACGGAGAGGTCTCACTCCATGGCCACTAGGAGTCGGTCTGTGGCTCCGGTTGCGGGTTTGACTGTGCAGGTTTCCTCTGTTGATCCTACTTGTTATACTCAGGCAGTCAAACACTCTGAATGGAGGGAGGCAATGGATCAGGAGTTCAATGCCTTGTTGCAGAATCAGACATGGTGCTTGGTTCCTCCCACTGCGTCTATGAATATTATTGGCTGCAAGTGGGTGTTTCGCACGAAGAGGAAGGCTGATGGATCTGTTGAGCGCTACAAGGCCAGGCTCGTGGCTAAAGGGTTTAATCAGGTCCCGGGTCAAGATTTCTTTGACACTTTCAGCCCGGTGGTTAAACCTACTACAGTCAGGTTGTTGCTCTCTCTTGCTCTTTCTTCTGGTTGGCTAGTCAGGCAATTGGATGTGCATAATGCATTCCTTAATTGTTCTCATCCCATCCACTCATACCACCATATTCCTAAACCCCAATTCATTAACTTATTTTTGCTTTGCGACTCCAGTCCAAACAACTTTTTTTTTATATCAGAGAAGGAGGGGAACCCCAGGGGAGCTACGAGCTAGTTTGACTCCACCACTCTGCGAGCACTTGTGATATGAGTCAAATCATCAAGATAGGCTTCCTCACTAATCACTGGGCAAACAACGAACACCTTCTTCGCGTCGCCATGGGCAGCTCCAAGCGAAGCAAGGCAGTCAGCAACCTTATTTTGTTCTGCTGTTGATGTTAAATTTTATATTAAACATAAATATAAAATTTTCCAAACAACTTTAACCCAATCGTTATGCTGTTGATGGTCTAAATTAAAAATGAACTGGTTCATTTTTAGTTTACTAAAAGTTCATTTTAATATACTAGAGATTTATTTTTAGTGTTTTATCTAAAAATAAATTTTTAATATCTATTTCTATTAATTATAAATTTAACAAGAGTTAATAAAATTAGGCCTATAACAAGAATTAAAAAATATTGGTCCAATCGTTTCCTGAAATGAATGGTTCACATTATTTTGATTTTAGTATTTTTTTTTTATTTTTCATACTTTACCATCTATTATATCATTTACTTTTCCTAAATACTCCCTGTCAGTGTTAACTTTAGTAACGAAATATTCCGTTAACTATTTATTATTCTTTAAGTTATTGATTTTCATAAGTAAGGTCTTAGGTTTGAACTCCATCCCAAAGTTGGCATAATTGTTGAACATATACTATGAATATGTTAGAGTGTATTAAAAAAAATAGAATATAAAATTTAACATGAATTTTAGTCAATTAATTAGTTTGGTTATATACATAGAATTTAAAGTTGAGCATAAAAAATTACAAATAAAGAACATTGTAGTATAAGGGAATCAACTTGGAGATTCTATGCATCTAGTAGTTCTTTAATGTAACAAAACGAATTTGACCAAATATGTTCTTTTTGCAAATTAGCACCAGTAACTCAATTACACATGAGACACTATCAACAAAAAAGAAGTGGACAACGGGACAAGCAATGAAGACAAAGACAATGACAAACCACTACTAGCAAAAAAGAAGTGGACAAGCATTGAAGACGAAGACAATGACAAACCTATTCAAAAGCGAATTAACAAAACTTAGAATAATTCCAACTAAAAGTAGTATCTACTACCTAGTACATACCAACTACATAAGTATTTAGATAATTGTTTTTGGAAAAGTGCAAACTAAACATTAATATTAATGTCAACTATAACGAACTTCTCCTATATAATCTTGCATTGATATACTTTGAACTACTTATTTAAATATAAACATTGAGCATTAAACTAATTGCGCAATGCGCGCGTAAAACTAGTACTAAAAATAAACATTTATCATTTGCACAATTCACAATGTAATTCGCTCCGAGAAGCACAAGAGCTGGCCCAGGGGAATCGTCACTTATGGGAATTAAACCTGAGTACTCCCGAAATTCTTCCCCACAAAGAGAGCTCACTTACCACTTGAGCTACCCTATTGGATTAATATAGTGTTGACTATGTTACAATGTAGTATCTGTTCATACGTACTTTCCTACTATTACCGCTTGACCACAAGGTCTTTGACAATAAATTACTATCTAATCTGACTTCACCACTTCGCAGCCACATAAACAAATTATTAAATTAGGTTGTGTCATTTGGTAAAGGGGTAGTCGAGCATATGAAATATGATTGTTGTAATAAAAAATCAAGAATTTAATTTCTTAGTATGATTTACTTCTTTTATGTAGTTTGTAGACTATAACAACGAGTTTGAATTTTTTTAAAAAAATAGAAGTGATATTTTTTAAACAAAATAACATGTGTGATGTATCAAACCCTGAGTAAATCTTGGGCTGAATTGGAATGGGCCACGAGTACATCTTGCTGGGCACGATTCTTCACTCCTAGCTACATATATGCCACAGGTAAGGCAATCTGTAGTCTCATTTGGTTTGATAGGTGGGGGCTTTAAACTGCTCAGCAGGACACTTTTTTTTGGCTCAAATTAAATCTGAATCCCCCATCCCCATGCATTTGAAATGTGTGAGTCTGAGATATATATTGAATAAAAGGAACACTGCCTTAGTTCCATGTATACTTGTTTGTGGAAACACCCACACAGACAAAGGGGCATGCGTTACGTGACCGCAATCAATATACCCATCCACTTTTTCATGGAATATTTATCTTCCCTCTTTATGCTCATTATTGTGTGTCTACAACATTATTTTCTTTCTCATTTTTAACTTCACAACTTTTTATATATATTCCACATCAAAAAAGCCTAAACTTTAACTCCCCTAAATTATGCCATTCAACTCTTGTCAGCCTTAGCTTATTCACCTAAACTCATTATAGGTTCATGTATCTCTTTGAATCATTTGTAGATTTTAATGAGATCTAAAATTACATTACAAATAATATCTTGTAATACAATCAAGTGTAATATACTTACCTAAATTAGATATTAAACTCTATTTTTGTATTTTTGTATAATAGCCCACCAACCACCCTGATATGTAAACCAATTGAACTTGTGATCTTTAATTTAATACGAGAATCATGTTTTAAATACTTAGTCACTCATTGGTATGTCATTTGTACTCTTAAATATTATATAGTTTGATCACATGTCATATTGTCATGTGTTGATGGATTAAACGCAAAATAAATAAATTACACCTATAATTAACAAACCAAAAGATAAAGAGGAACAGATACTACAATGGGTCAGTATTACAAAAAATAAAGGGAAAAATAAGAATGGAATTGTTTAAAAAAAAATTAGAATACAAATGACTCCTATTACATTATTTTTTAAAATTTATTTTTTTGAGAATATTTTTTAAAAAAATTTATAGATACAGAAAATTGAAACATAGATGGGAAGAAAGTGTTGGAGCATGTATTTAATTGGGATCCTGGCCCAGATGTGATAAATCAACCCCAAAGATATATACATTCTGCTCCATCACTGTCCTGTCGGTAGGTGAGACTGACTCTTTGCTGCCCTAATCTTTAAATTCACACAATACTGATTTACAAGATGTTAGAAGAAAATTAATATCCCATTTATTTCATTTTATGTGTTTGATTTTATTATTAATCAAATTATTTATAATTTAATTTTTTAATATTTAATTTAATAGTAATATATAAAATTTATACATTAAAATACAATTAAATTTAAACATTATTTTTAAAAAATTAAAGAAAATAGATGGAGAATACAAAAATTAAAGATGGATGATGTATTGTGTTATTATATTTGAAAATGCAATAATTACTACTGTTAAAATTTGTCTTAGGTTGTATTTATCTATTAAAATCTTATGGCATGGACTACATGATTGGCAATGTATAGTCCAGACTTGTCCATTGCTTATATAGTTAATAAAGTTGTTCTATGTATCTTTTCTTTAAATTAATTCTCATTTTAGTAGTGGTAATTAGCATTTTCTAAAAACTTAAATTACTTAAATTTTATTCATAGAGAATATCAAGTTTAATCTCTTAATCATCATAATAATATTTTTTTTAATTTTTAATTATCAATTATCATTTCGATTACTTTTGTTCACTTGATTTTTACAAAGGTGATTAAATTTGATTCAAAATGTTCGAAATACATTAACTTACACTACATTTTACTATTCTTTATACAAGAGCATGTAAATTCAACGTTTTAAATTGAATTTGATTGATTTGAAAAGATTGAAATAATAATAATAATAATAATAATAATAATAATAATAATAATAACAATAATAATAATAATAATAATAAATGGTTAAATTTATATTTATATTTAATGGTTAAAACATAAAATATTTTCAAAAAAAAAACTTAAAATCAAATACAAAGTATTATATATATCCTTTTGTTAATTATTACAGTTATACGTTTATTTTTATGTCTTTTAGAAGTACACCGATGATATGTTCATTTAAAAAAAAAATCTATAATAATGCCATAATAGTAAATTAGTAGTAGGATTTTCCTTCCTAAAAAAAGAAAAAAGTAGTAGGATTTTCCTCCAAAACATAGACGCACTATTTTGGTCCCAAAACGCAAGGGTTGATGTGATGGCTCATTACTGCTTGGTGCTTTAAAATTGAGAAGAACCCAAAAAAAAAAAAAAAAAAAAAAAAA